>NC_045545.1:86478497-86778497 GCF_009769535.1 Thamnophis elegans
AATTTACCTTATCAGAGAATTTAGTGCTCTATATTAAATGGCTTTGATGAGCCATTCTTATTCCTCTCTCCTTTTATTCTTACCCAAATACTTTCAGCAGGATTTCCATGCTTTAATTCCTGTGCAAGTGGATATTTTCCTTTAAGTATAATACAACATAGTTTCCACCATCTTCATTGGATTCCTTCCTTTTGAATAAAATCTTCCACCTTTTTCTGTCAATTGTAAGCATCATCTCTCCTCCAAATCAATGATACCTATTTGCCTTCCTGAATCAGGATCTATATCCTCCCTGTTTATTTCACAAACTTGATGCAATGGAGTAGAAACATGAAAAGTTTTGAATAGCACAAGCTGTTGCATCCCTCATATAGTGTCCTGGGAAACTGTAAGTACCACCTGGCTTCATGCTTCTATCTTTATGCCCGCTTGTTGAACCCAGACTTTGACTGCAGAGTCAGTTCTGGACTTTTGCCACCTCTTCCCCTTTTGTTCCAGTTTAACAGCTTCCTGATGAAACTGGTGCATCCACCACCAAATGTGTCCTTCCCAGTTTTTGTAGGATGTGCAGGACTCCTGTATGAAAGAAGCTGCTTCTATTGTTTATACCTCTGGTAGACCCCAATCGTGCTGATCAGGGTGTAAGATCCAGAGTAACTTCTTAAATTGGTGCTCAGAGGAACTTCTGTGGAACTTAAGCTCCCCCCGCCAAAAAAAGCCAAAGTTTGCTGCAGTGTAAACAGCCCACTGGACAACAATAGGGTTTTAAGGAAGGGGCATTGCAACTATGTGTTGGTGGACCTTGTGCCTGGAAAAAAAAAATCTGAACCCAGCAAATGTTGAACTAGAAAAATGCTACCATTCAGCTAAGAAAGCAAAATCAGGAAGACTTACACTTCTGAGTAATTACAATGGTTTGAGCTAAAAAGGGATAACATGTTTTTTTCTGAAATTTTTTAAATCACATTAAGTATTTAATTAATTAAATAGCTTAGGATGTTTGTCCTTGTGTTTTGTATTTGCAAACTTGTGGATAATAAAAAAAATTGGTAAGTAGAAACTTTTACTCAACATAAAACTTTAGTTATGCACATGTACAGAGGTTGTTAATGACCATGAGACTGGGAATACTAATATGGCTTTGAAGTTTCTATGATTGGTTTTTCTCCTTACAGTTACACACACAAAAAATCTTCTAAAAGATGAAACATTGGGGTCTTAAATGTCTTATCTACTTCATGTCAAAACTGCAGTATTGATGAACTGAGTATTGGTATTCTAATAAGATGACGTTCCTGATGAATGGGGTCATCTGGGCTAAAGTTATAATAAGGAGGGATAAGGAGGCTTGAGTAATGACGTTACCTCTTTATTTGGCTGGGTGAATAAGGTTTTCTCCCAATGGGGAAAGATCAATTTCAGACAAGGGAGGGCAACATTTGAACAGTTTCTAGACTCATCTGGATTTTAACAACATGAAATAGGGACTCAACCTGGTTTCCATGAGGGGCGTTTATGTGCACAAAATACCCATTCTCTATTTTATTAAGAGAAAACTGGTGAGCTGGTACCCCTGAAACTTCTCATTTCTTTGGACTTAGTTTTTTTTTTTTTTGTTCTGCCCAGATTTCTATCTTTTCAAAAATAGATTTATGCTGGATCATTTTATTTTCTAATGATTGCTCTGAACTCTAAGCTAGGTCCTGAGGCAGTTTTAGAAATATGGAAGCTGGAACAATGCTCTTTAAAGAAGGCCACCTTCCAGTTTAATTTATTCTTTTAATGAACAGAATGTAGGGAAAAAAATTAACCCAGTGACGGAAGAAGTGCCAAAATCAAGAGATGCACTTGTTACATCAGATAGCTTCTCCCTGATTCAGGGCAAAACAGAAATGCAGGCAGTAAAAAGAACAGATCAACTCTCCATTCTATCTTTTTTTTTTTAAAAAAAGGTTGCATTGGAGATGTGTAGAAATTTGAGTTTTAGCTTTCCTCTTCTATTTTCTTGCCATAATTGGCAACTAAACAGGATTACAGGTGAACTTGGCTTTTCTCATCCCCACATAAATTCTTAATTTAGAAGCAGAAAATAGTAAGTTCACTGTAGATATCAGCACTGAATAAAAAATATGTGAGAGATTCATAATTTAATGTTTATTTCAAAGGGACTCTGGTGGAAACCTATACATTTTTGCAGGAGTATCCATGCCTTTTTAATTTGTATTTTTTGTTCCACTTCACCCATCACTCTAAGGAAATGTGCTAACTTCAGAGGAATGAAGTTAAAATTTAACACCTTCTGGTGTCAATTTATCAAGTCATGGGTTAACTGAAGGTCAAGCTGGTTAGCGGTTGAAAGGTGAATCAAGCTAACCCATCAAGCCATTTTTTTTCCAATTGCACAAACCTTTCCCCCAAATATTCTGATTTCTGTCTAACTCAGATTAGTAAAACCGAGGTACAAATTTCCAGCCCTAAACAAGCTTATATCTTATGCTTTTCATGACTGGGTCAGATTAATCTAAGATGGAAATCGTTCCACTTTAGCTTGTTGGCTTTCTTGAAATAGAAACCAAAGTCCAAAATGGTCTGAGGGCTTCCTGTAATCTGAGCTCCTTTTCAGAGCCTGAAAGAATGAAGCAAACAAGGAATGTGGTCTTGAAATCAGTTAAGAGAGAATGCCTGGATTTAAGACGATGCTGGTTCCAGGGAAGTCTTAGAACATCGACTTTTCAAAGACAGGTTTATAGTCAATTGTCTTTTCCCCAAAGATTTCTCCAGTCTGTAACTGCAAGATGAAATGGTAATGCAAATGATAAGCAGCATTGATGTTCATGATTCTGGCAGCAGCTTTCCCCATGAAGGGTGGGTTTATGAATTTATTGATTTAATTTAATCGTGACCCGCCAAAAGCGCGAACGTCATAAGTGCGCCGACAACACCGCGGTGCTAAAACCGCGATTTCAAAAGCGCACCAACAACAGCGCGCCGACCGAAGCGCGATTTCATTTAAGGTAAGATTTACAGTTAGGTTGAGGGTTAGGTTGAGGGTTACGTTACAGCGCGCTTCTGTCGGCGTGCTTTTGTCGGCGTGCTTTAGGGCTAATTAGTCGCTAATTCGTCGCGCGGTTTTGTCACCGCGCTTTAGACACCGCGGTTTAGTCAGGCGCACTTTTGTTGTGAGCGCATTTGTGGTGGAACCAATTTAATAAGCCTGCAGGATTCCTTCACTTCGGTTTAAATCAGCAAATAATTGGGCCAGGAACCAGGAACACAATACAGGTAGTCCTTGACTTATGACCACAATTGAGATCAGAATTTATGTTGCTAAGTGAGACATTTGTTGTGAGTTTTGCCCTATTTAACGACTTTTCTTGCCACACTTGTTAAACGAATCACTGCAGTTGTTCAATTAGTAATACAGTTGTTAAGTAAATCTGGATTCCCCATTGACTCTGTCAGAAGATCACATGACCCGGGGACATTGGAAATGTCATAAATATGAACCAGTTGCCAAGCATCCGAATGTAAATCATGTAACCATGGGGATGCTACAACGGTCATAAGTGTGAAAAATGTTCATAAATCACTTATTTCAGTGCTATTGTAACTGCAGATGGTCGTGGCACGACAAAACCACGGTCCACTAAAGCGCGCCCGATTAAAGTGCGTCACTGACGTCAGCAGCAGCGCGACAACAGCGACCGTGGAGAAAAAAGAGCGCTTTAAAAAGCGCTTTGAAAGCAAGCCGATTCACATTCACAGGGTTAGGGTTAGGGTTAGGGTTAGGTTAAGAGTTAGGTTTAGGTTTCGGGAGGTTAAGTTTAGGTTTAGGGGTTAATTTTAGCTTTAGTGCTCACAGCGTGCTTTTTCGTTGCGCTGTGATGACATCAGGTACGCGGTTTCGGCGAGTGCGCTTTAGTCGACCGTGGTTTTATGGTGGAACCGCAGATGGTGACTAAACAAACGGTTGTAAACCAAGTACTGTACTAAGCAACAATAAGAATGCTGAGCTGAAAAAAGATGCACACTACATTCATGCTTAATCACCTGGTACAAACTGCTGTGATCAGAAAATGATGAAACATGAATTGTGATGGCGAGATGAGCCCTAGTCTTTTGCATTTGCCTCCCAGTATAGGAAACAAAACTGAAAGCTACATGGTTTGGATTGCAATATCAAAAACGGATTTTGTTTGGTAATTTGCCTAATTTCCTTGCTTCCCAGCCATGTCCTAACATCTCTATCATTTCTTGGCAAGATTACTGACATGATTTGCCACTGCCTGGGCAAATCAGGATTTTGTTTTCCACCTCCTCAATCTACGGTAGCTTTCAGGTCTGGAATTTCCAAATGATCTCCATCCCAGTGGGATAAGCTTCATCCTAAACCTGCTGTGCTTTGTATCTGAAATAAAACCAAAACCACATTCTGTTGCCTGCTTTGGACTACAGGCAGAGCAGCTAAAACCAACCGATGCAAAGAAGATGTCATTACATTTTCTGGAGTCTTGTTTATAATAAATCAGTTAATGTAGCAATACAAACATAATCTATTTGCTTATGCTACACCACCATTTTGAGCCCAGAATTATGGCTGTATGTTATGCTGATCATTAAGTAGTTCACCACATGACCCCACATGATTTTATGACCCTTTTTTTCCCCAGTGGTTCTTTTAGCTTATGGGTGGGGTTTTTTTCCCCCAGAAACTGGAAGTTAATGACAGTTTCTGGCAAGGAACCTTGTAAATCAGGGATGTAGAACTATGGGCATTTTATGAATTGTTGACTTCCACTCCCCAAATTCCCCAGCTATGCTGGCCCAGGAATTCTGGGAGTTGAAGTCCACAAATCATAAAGGGGCCATAGTTCCCCACCTCTTGTAAATCATGGTCATGTAACTGCAGGATGCTGGAAATGGCTATAAATGCGGACCAGTCCCGGATCACCCCAGATGCAATCATGTGACCTCAGGGGGACAATTGTCAGAACTTCGAATCCAGGTTCTACAGAGCCCTAGGGAGGTCCATCAATTCTGAGCAGTCAGAAGTGACGGGTCATAAGTTGAACACGACTGCAGAATAAATACACGACTGTATTTGTAGTAACGATTGATACTCAAAACCAATTTTCCCACTTGGTGCCCAGAGATATCCTGGATTTAGAATCTTCAATCAATATATTTTAAAGGCAGCATTTTGAGGAAGGTCGTTCAAGAAAAGAATGGACATGTTCAATTTGGAGCAGAGATGGGTTCCTACCAGTTCGCACGTCAAATCTACCGAACCGGTTAGAAGAGGTTCCACCAGTGGACCCGGAAAGCAGGCCACACCTACAGAAGAGGTTCCAAACTTTTTTGAAACCCACCACTGGTCCTTGGATATGATTATTCTACACTATCATGCTCATATTTATAAAACTCAGTGCCTCTGTGAAAGGTAAGGATGGCTACTGCGTTTGTGGTGCAATCAGAACATTGCGTGTGTTGAAGTTGTTTTAACACAAACCAAAGATGCCTTTTAAAAAACAAGTTTACATTATATTCTTATGCATGCCAGTGCTGTGTGTGAGGTAATTTAAGGTGGTTCTGACAAGTCTTGTCGGCATCTTCATATCCGGTCACATGGGCGGCAAGCCACTCCCATCTGGTCACATGGGCAGCAAGCCACTCCCACAAAGGAAGCCACACCCACAGAGTCGGTTTGAACAATTTTTGAAACCCACCACTGACTTGGAGGCATAGGAAAATAAAGGAGAAATCACCTGGAGGAGACATTGTGCAGGAAGTGGGTAGGCTGTAAATTACTGGAATGACAGCAGCACTTAGGATCAAAAGTGTGGCAGCTGAGATATTAGAGATCCGTTCAATGGCCTTGAAATAAACTTGATTGTGCCTTCCCGATCAACATTGCTACGGTCTGCTTAACCCTTATAGAGAAGATGTAGACAGGCAGTATTTGCCTCTGAGATTTATTTAATGTGTGTCTGCTAAGGGATTTCATGCATTGTTCATTTAACTCTTTCTGACAAAATGCAAAAACACAGATAAACACCATTACATTAAATGACACATCTGCCCAACTCTCCAGGCCTATTTGCCAAAAATGTCCGGGGCCGGGCCAATAAAAAACAAATCTCTCTTCTGTTCTGTACATCTAAAGAGGGATGAAGGGTGCCATATGGACTCCAGGACCCTTTGACCACAGAGTATGGTGAACAGCTGTCCAAAATTCCCCATTGAAGGAGTTCCCTTCCGCCCCCTTTCTTCTCAGATGCCACCCAGAAGACCAACTCATGTGACAGTTACCTAAACGCACGTCTCTGACACAGGTCACCAGGAAGCTTTTCTCGGGGGAAATTTATGATTGAGGACCTGGCTCAATGTGATTTTGCCCTCCTGTCTCAGAGGTTAACAGCCCAAGTGCCCTCAAGTGTTTGCCTAAGCTGACACGTTTGCTGACATAAGCCAACTTTGATGGCAGCATGTGCTCTTAGGGCGAATCTTGTTCCCAGAGAGGTAGCTGGTACACAATGGGATTCTTTCCCTTCTTCAAAAGGATTCATCTATGGATTAAATGTTAATTTCTCTATCATAAATCTAATCTACTGCAATTCTGCTGTAGTACTGATACGCTTCAAGGCGCTAGTCGTCACTTATAAAGCCCTTCATGGTATTGGACCTGGGTACTTGAGAGACCGCCTGCTGCCAATTACCTCCAATAGACCGATTAGATCCCACAGATTAGGCCTCCTCCGAATTCCATCCGCCGGCCAGTGTCGACTGGCAACTACCCGGAGGAGAGCCTTCTCTGTGGCTGCTCCGACCCTCTGGAACAATCTCCCCATGGAGATTCGGACCCTCACCACCCTCCAGGCTTTCCGCAAAGCCCTTAAAACCTGGCTGTTCCGACAGGCCTGGGGCTGATGAGTTCCTGTCCCTGCTCGAATGGTGTGTCTGTTGAGTTGTTTTTAAAATTGTGGTATTGTTTGTCTATGTCTTTTTTCCCCTATTTGTATCCCCTATCCCCCCCCCCCCCCGACTTGGGTTGTGAGCCGCCCTGAGTCCCTTCTGGGAAAAGGGCGGCATAGAAATGTAATAAATTCAATTCAATAAATTCAATTCAATCCAATCTACTTACTTATTGCTTCTCTCCCTCCCTCCCCCCTCCTCCCGGCTCCTAAAAAGAACCATGATGGTGCAGTGTTTAGAATGCAGTATTGAAGGCTAATTCTGCTCAGGAGTTTGATCCTTACCTGGCTTGGTTGACTCAGCCTTCCATCCTTCTGAGGTCACTAAAATGAGGACCCAGATTGTTAGGGGCAATATACTGACTTTGTAAACCACTTAGAGAGGGCTGTAAAGCACTGTGAAGCGGTATATAAGTCTAAGTGCTATTTGCTATCTCTATGTTTATCATCTATCTACCGAACTGCCTGCCTGCCTGCTCCTCCCTCTCCAGCTATCACGTTACCTAGCTACCTAGCTCTCTCTCTCTCTCTCTCTCCCCTCCCTCCCCGTCTATCATTTATTTGAGAAGCAAGCCAGCATATAGCATTTTTCATCTGACTATTCATTAGTGCTAACATTTAAGCAGGTCAGAGGTTTCCTAGTCTCATGTTTGTTTATTTTATATATATAAATATATATAAAATAAATTCTCCTATTGAGAAAATGGGATGAGATAGGTGTGTTGGAGATGTTCACCTCCTTGAGTTATTTGTAAAAATAATAAAGATGGGATTCAAATAAAAAAAAATAAAAAAATAAGAGACTGAGAGATTGAGTTCATACAACGTTTAACCAGGACAGATAAATATCTTCGTGATGACACAAACATAGCATCCTGAAGCTTGGTTAGTTTTAACTTGGATTTATTGTGGGATTTGCCCTGTTAGCTGGTGGCTGTATGGTGCATGATTTGATTTGGCAATCATGTGACACATTCGATGCTCACTTAGCCACAACATTATCCTGGGATGTAAATTGAGCGTTTGTTTTTAATTCTACAACTTCAGACTACACTCTTTTCAGCTCTGCTAGGGGAAGTGGAGAAAGGAACAGCAGAAACAAGCAAGATATTCCGGGTCATCTTATACAACAAGCAAGTATTTAGAGAAATTCTAAAATGTCTTGAGAATAATTATTATTCCTCAAAACACAGAGACATCTGCAGGAGACCAACGCTGTGTCAAAATGATGCCAAATGTGGAGATGTTACAGTGCAAACTCCCGTCTTTTCATACTCGTGTCCCACTGAGCATTTTATGTCCTGGTTTTGGCCTCACGATTTCATGATTCATTTTCTAACTTGAACTCGTCTTCCTTGCCTTCCTGTTAATGACACCTTGGAGGGAAATACGTTTTCTTGTGCATGAAACAGGAATTCCCTCAAGCCTATTTGTTATGTGAAAAGAGGACACTTTCAATGCATAAGACAGGCTATTGGAAACGAGTTTGCACCTACAACATGAATTACAACATGTGGAGATCCAGCCATGCAAATGAGGGTTATAGAAAAGATCTTGGAAAGTCATCTCGGTATCTAGTTTCCTGGCTGGAACCTCAGTTGTGAAAGAAGACCAGTCAAGTATATAATTCTTTATGCTGCTTCTTTGTATTATTCTGTTCCTTGGTGAATTATAGCGTGATAAGAACAAACTAGCAAAGGGACGTTCATGTACAGTGCTTGGCAGTCACTCTTGATGGGAAAACGATTTCCTCTCTTGTCATCTCTGCAATGTTGGCAGGCAGGGATGACTTGTTTTCAGGTGGTTTAACTGGAGGGAAGGTCAGCAAATGGAGAAACGGAGGAGTTGTGGGTGGTGGGAAAGGAATGAACATTCCTGGGACTTTTAATCCTTGAAATATAAACTATATACATGACCCCTTTTTCCTTTCAAACAGCTGCTTCCAGATTGCAGCTTTTGCTAACACTTAGGTGAAGAAGGCGGGGAGGGGAGAAACTGTTCCTTTTCTTCTACCATCAATCCAATTTGTGACTGCTGGATTCAAGGAGTTTTTAGTTACTCCGTGCATCTCATGAGGTGAGCTGGAATCCACAATAGCTTATGCTTTTGAATAAAATGTGTTAGTTGGAAAGGGCGTTTACCCCAATCCTTTTGGCTACCGCAGATAAACACGATTCACCTACAAGGTCAACAAGGAAGAGGGGAAAAGGTTCTTGACATTATTCTTATCTTCAAGAATTTCAAAGCAACCATGTCTCAACTTTGCAAGCGGATCCATTCTTGTGAAACAGATTTCACCATGTGTGAATGGAGGCTTGCATCTCTACAAGGCCTATCTCAGCAACGTTTGAGGGCCCTGAATTTATAAATGCATTGGAAGCTATTGTTTGGATAACCTTTATTCACATCAAGTATTTTCCTTTGCTAAAAGTCTGGTTTTTATGATGAAGTAATGTGAGAATAGCTGGGACGATATCTTTCTTGCACCAAACACCCGTTGGTAGATTTGGGGTCTGGTTTTCTCTCATCTATCATACGCTTTTGTGGGTACAGCCATCAAAGCCGGCTAAAGATCGAAGGCAACTTGCAAAGGTCAAGAGTTCACTTATCTGAGTTCACTCTTCACTAAACGCTGTATTTTCCTTCACACGGCAAGAGGCAAAACTACTGAAAAAAAGTTTCAGATTAGGTATCCTTAGTTTTGAAAAAGAGATTAACTGCTGGGACACAAATAGAAGCTTTTAAAAAATGTACAGCAAAATTTAAACCATGTGTTTCTTTTTCACATTTGTGTCAATCTTTCCCTCCATGGAGCTCAGGTTTTCCTCCTTTTTTTTCCTCTTACAACTGAGAAAAGGGATGCGGTGGCTCAGTGGCTAAGACGCTGAGCTTGTCAATCAGAAAGGTCAGCAGTTCGGTGGTTCAAATCCCTAGTGCTGCATAATGGAGTGAGCTCCCGTTACTTGTCCAGCTTCTGCCAACCTAGCAGTTTGAAAGTATGTATAATCTTTATTGTCATTGTACTTAAATACAACAAAATTGGCTGCATATAAAAATGCAAGTAGAAAAATAGGAATCACCTTTGGTGGCAAGATAACAGCATTCCGTGCCCTTTCTGCATTTATTCATGACCATGGAGATGTCTTTGGACAACGCTGGCTCTTCGGCTTTGAAATGGAGATGAGCACCACCCCCTAGAGTCAGCAACGACTAGCAGGTAGGTGCAAGGGAAACCTTTACCTTTATCTTACAACTGAGAAACTTAAGAGCTTTGCTGATTCATGTAAACACCTAACATGTCCTGCATTCTGCATTTCCCCATGCTCAACTAAAACACAACAGGAAGCATTCATACAGACATAGGAAGAAGCTGAAAGACATTTTGCACTGTGTCTCCTCTATGATTCAGGAGATCTACAGCCATCAAGTTGAGGAGCAATAGCAGGGTTACAAGCTCTGGGGCCCCCTTGAAATATCAAGGCACAAATAGATGTAGTGACAATGCAGAAAATCATTGTTATTCCAAGAGGTTTAGTGATATTTTGCTTTCTCCTTCATATAAAGAAAAGTCTAAAGGTTTAGAAGGCATTCTGCTTGCCTTTTTATTCTTGTTTACTGACTAAAAGAGAAGGGGAAAATCTTCACACAGCAGCAAAGCTTTTCTTACTGTGAAAGTCTCTGATTTTTGATTCCCATCACAATTGAATCTGTCATCTACACCTCTATAACTGTCTGGTTTGGTTCTGCAATCCAACAAGACAGACACAGAATTCAGAGGATAATCAGAACTGCAGAAAAAAGCAATTCCTGCCAACCTGCCTTCCATTGAAGACCTGTATACTGCAGGAGTCAAAAAGGTCTGAAAATATCTACAGACCCCACACATCCTGGACATAAATTGTTTCAACTCCAACCCTCAAAACAACACAATATGGCACTGCACACCAAGACAACTAGACACAAGAACAGTCCCCCAACCCCAACGCTAAACAAGTAATTCCCTCAACACTGTCAAACTATTTATGAAGTCTGCACTATTATTAATCTTCTCTTCATTTCTATCACCCATCTCCTCCCACTTATGGCAATATGACTATAACTTTCTTGCTTGTATCCTTACGATTTATATTGATTGTTTTCTAATATGATTTGATTGCTTATTTGTACCCTATGATTATCATTAAGTCTTGTTACCTTATGATTCGTGACAAATGTAGCTTCTCTTTTATGCACACTGAGAGCATATGCACCAAAGACAAATTCCTTGTGTGTCCAATCACACTTGGACAATAAAGAATTCTATTCTATTCTATTTCATGTGCCACCTCGTCAAGGCCACAGCCTATTCCCATTTGGCTGCAGTCCAAGGGTTGGTGACTCTCTGATCTATGGGACCAGCTGTCTGGAGGGGAGTGAGTTTCAAAAAAAAAAAAAATCAAGGAAGCAGTCACAACCATAAAACTCCTAAGTAAATGTATGGATCATTCACACACACCCGAAAAGGGTAGGTTTTATTCAAATAGGCATAATTCCCATTTTGTCTTTTTTAAATTCCCTCCCCTCCCCTCTCCTGCTGGCAACTTTGGATCCCAAAAAGCAAGGTTGGATCTGTACCCAAAGACTCCATTTCAACCATCTAGTCATTTCGGTTCATGGACTTTCCACTTCATCTATTGATCACATAAAATTTCAAGACAGTTCACCAAAATGAAGCATTGCAAAGTAAACATTATGTCAAATAAAAATGCAGTTCAGGAAAGGATCCTGACCATAGAATTTAATAGATCCAAGTCTATAATCCACACAATTCAAAACTGTCGTAAAGTTTCAAACAATACGCTAATTTTGGGAGCATAATAAAAGTTAGTGTCAAGAAAGTACATTTACATTATACAATTCCATAGTTGGGATACAGCAATAGAAAAGAAAGGAAGCCTTTCCTTTTAACTGTCCTAAATATATTTGGTGACAACTTGGCTGGAAGAAAAATATATGGCCAGCTTTAAAAGATGGCATCTTTCTTTAATGTTATTGGAATAAAAAGTCAGGACTTTTTTATGGACATGTTCTATTCTCTGCTACTGCAATACAACTTTTTCTAATTAACTGGATTAAAGCGGTAGAAGAACCATTTATGTAGATCGGGTTGTGAACATTTAAAAGATTAAAAGCAATGAACATAGCCTGGAGAATCTGTAATGTGTAATGTTTTTCTGCTTTTAATATATGATCAAAGTGAAGCACTTCTCTTGCAATCACTTCCAATTTCCTTATTTGCACCCCCTCCCCCCTATGTATCCGCCAGAATTCCTAGGTTGATCGGCTGCCACCAAGATAGCGGGAGTGGTGTTGAGTGGAGGACAGGGAACACCCAAGTTAAACAAGACAAAACACTCGCAAGGACGTGCAGTTCTCACAATTGTTCTCCAGCTGCACTTCTCACCGGGACTTCATGTATAATATTATCAGTCAAATCAGCAGCACTAAGCACCACCCTGGCTGAATGGCTCCCCTCCCCCCCAAAAAGTATTTCCATCAAGGCATTAAAGTTTATTTAATTAGGGTAGCATATCTCACAAATCAAGGGGCTGCAATATTTGAGGCACTTCACAAGCCATCAAGCTCCTTTAAGCACATTCCCAAAGAGTTCTACAGTTCATTTCTTCATTCTGTTACAAATAATGAACTGTAGAATGGGACCCTGCATTAGTATTCCTTTTCAAAAGTAGCAAGAAAAATAAATGCTGATAAAAATCACAGTTTGGAAACGTTGCACATATCTGTGGTCAGGTCTTGTTCTCAGTAATATAAAAAAGAATTATTTTCAAATCTCTGTTTTGAAACTCTATTCAAACTGGCAAACAGGAGGTGAGCAGTGACAGCTTTCCAAGGCTGAGGACCAATTTTGGTATCACAGCAGACCTAGCCCACCTTCATAGATGACCAATGTCAGAAGCATCAGGGTTCTTCTGGATTTCAGTATAGTCCTTTCAAGACTCTTGTTCCATAGAAGATCTTGGAGATGCTTCTGGTTCTAGTTCTTGAAAAATTATTTCTCAGCTTTTGGGATTTTAGGAAGGTAGGTGGAGAGTCCGTTTCATTCTTCATTGTTCTCAACATTATGGAACCCCAGAAAATGATTGTTCAGAATTGTGTGATTAATTCTCATTATGCAAGCAAAACTCATTAGAGCAATATTATGCTTGTCCATACACAATTAACTCCCACCAATAGAAAGGGGGAGCTTGGTGTAGTGGTTAAAAGCATCAGGTTAAAAACTGGGATATTTTTACTTTTAGTTCTACTGATGAAAGAAATGTCCTTCTAGGTTCAGCTCCAAGTGGGGAAAAAGACACTGGAGACATGGAGGCTGGGGGATTCTGGGAGTTGAAGTCTGGATATCTTCAAGTTGCCAAGGTTGAGAAACACTGCTTTAGCTAGTGATGCTGCATGCACACAAGCCCCTTAGCTACATATCTAATGTCTGCACTCATTCAACAGGCTAACTTCTATCCTTTTTGTCTTCTTTTCTTCTGTGATTTAGCTTACTATGCAAATCCAATTTTCTGGTTAACAAAAATAGTTTATTTGTCTTGCCAATTGTAATTCTTTGACGATTGACTCCAGGTTTCATTCTAAAATTAGCAACATTAATTTTAGCATTAATTAATAACATTGTTTTTTGCATTTTTATATTCTGTATTTTTGTGGCTGTAAGCAAACTTGTGTGTTGGAATAAATAGGAAGGACGTGTTAATAATTCAATAATAAATACTACTTACCAAGCAAGCTCCTAAAATGGAAAAATTCAGTAAACCCTATAAACATACTCCATAAAAAGTTACATTGTTATTCAAAGAAAACTGGTCTATTATTCATTTTGCAATATTTACATCATACCACAATCCAATGTGGTATGTTATAATGCAGTGTTTTTCAACCACTGTGCCGCGGCACACTAGTGTGCCGTGACATAGTGTAAGGTGTGCCGTGGGAAAAACACTTTATATATAGTCAATATAGGCACAGAGTTAAATTTTTTTAACATTTTCTAATGGTGGTGTGCCTCGTGATTTTTTTCATGAAAAAAGTGTGCCTTTGCACAAAAAAGGTTGAAAAACACTGTTATAATGCACAATACCTACATAAATTATAAACAGATTCATTATTAGCTTGTCCCAAACATTAGATAGTGCTGAGAGAGAGAGAGATCATAAATAAAATAGGATTAAAAAAATCTTTCAGATATTTTTATTACATAAACATGAAGAATAAATGAAATTATTGTATAATTTTTGGAGACTCAGATATTGCCTATGTGTAAAACACAAAGCTGGATAATTTTCTCAAGATGTCCAAGCTGGTATTTTATGTACCTTTTTATTATTGTATTTTCTAATCAGCTCGTGTTACTACAATGCTTTTACCGGTTTAATTTTTTAAAAAAAAGATGCAGATGTAAAGAACCTGTTTACTTAACCTAGTCCTAGGCTATGGAGAAAATAATAAAAGCCAAGCAAATATCTGATGCACCTTTTATGAATAACTTGATTAATTCTATATTCTGAACTCCTGAGTTTAAGAAATGAAAAGTCAAATTCAATTATTTTCTGAGGGCTGTTGATCACAGCAACTGTATTTATTTACTCAAAAATAAGCTTAATTGAATGAAAGAATAAATGAATGTGTGTTTGTGTGTGTATGAAATTTTCTTGGCAGCAACAGAGAGGTGGCTTGTCATTGTTTTTTTCTGGAACGTTTTTTAATTACTTCCCAATTTATCTTATAACCCTGGATTTTCCCGGTGGTCTTTCATTCCAGTGCTTAAATAAGCTTGATTCTTTTTAGCTTTTTAAGATCAACCAAGGCCTGTTAAGTGCTGCCAAAATATAGAGAAGCACAAAGATGACCTCGGAGAAGTAATGCGGTAGTTAGCAAACATGGATGAAGGAAGGAAAAGGAAGCAAGCATTAGAAAAAAAGGTTAAAGGGACCACCTCACCCCCTCTCTTTGGGTATAAGAGGAAGAGAAGAGATACACAACTGGTATTCAAGATTCAAGAAATGATTGATTGATTATGTGCCATCCAAGTGTTTTCAATTCCTATCAGCCACATAGATAGATTTTCCTCATGAGGGGAAACCCAACGCGTGATAGCTTTCTACTGGATTCCCCCTCTGTTCTGCTTCCTCCGATCTCCCAAAGTTCTTTCCCCAGAGTGTGATAGCTTTCTACTGGATTCCCCCTCTGTCCTGCCTTCTCCGATCTCCCTAATTTCGGCCCTTAATCCTCCAGTTGTCTATTTTTGGAAGGTTTTCCCCTCTCTTCCCCCCTCCCCCCTTCATAGGAATTCCAATTTTTTTTTTTGCCACATGGCTTGGGGTGATGGTCATGTGACTGAGTGTGCAAGAGTGATGTCAAGTTGTCCATACCTGGCCAGTCACATGACTGCCAAGTCACGCCCACAAAATAGGCCACACCCAGAGAATAGGTTCTTTAAAAAATTGAAACCCATCACTGAACCACATAGATAGATTTTCCCCATGAGGGAAATTGGCATACCCTGATCAGGTATACCAATAAAAGAGAATATTTGTACCTCGGGGTTAAAATCAGGGGTTCTTGGTGCTCTCTAAGTTGGTTGTTTTCTTGCAGACATTTCATTACCCAAACTAAGTAACATCATCAGTACGAGTCATCTATCTCTAGCACTGATGATGTTACCTAGTTTGAATAAAACAATGACTACAACCTGCCTTCCATTAAGGACCTTTATACTGCAGGAGTCAAAAAGGGGGCCATGGAAATGTCTACAGAGCCCTCACATCCTAGACATAAATTGTTTCAACTCTTACCCTCAAAACGACGCTATAGAGCACTGTACATCAAGACAACTAGACACAAGAAGAGTTTTTTCCCATACACCATCACTCTGCTAAACAAATAATTCCCTCAACGCTGTCAAACCATTCACTAAGACTGCATTTCTATATACTCGAGTATAGGTCGATCCGAATATAAGCCGAGGCACCTAATTTTACCACAAAAAAACTGGAAAAGTTATTGACTCGAGTATAAGCCTAGGGTGGGAAATGCAGCAGCTACCGGTAAATTTCAAAAATAAAAATAGATACCAATAATGTTTTTGAATATTTATTTCAAAGAAAAACAGTAAACTAGCTCTGTAAGTGGAAAAGAGGGTCAATAAAAACAATATGGTATCAACAATAACTTTTAAAGTACAAAAACCTTAGCTCATTCAGCAACCAAGCTAAAACACAAGAGTTAAAATCCTTCAAAACTCATAGGCTCATAATATACATTCTACCAGTGTCCTGCCTGTGCCCATTGAATATACAACCTGCCCTGCGTCCATTAATTACAGCCTGCCATTGCCCATTGAATAACATATACAGCCTGCCTGTGCCCATTAAATATACAGTAGCCATTGTAAAAATTTGCTCTGGATAACAAATTATTATCACACAATACCGGTGTATTCAATGAAATACTTCACTCACCTCATGATTAAGGTGACCAGATTTTCAGATTGGTAAAGAGGGACACCTTTGACCGGGGGGGGGGGGGAGGGAGGGAGCTGGCCGCGGCGGTTACTGCCAGCCCACGGCCTTGCTAGGGACGTCTGGTCACCTTAATTATACACATCCTCTCTCTCTCTATTCACTATGTCACGGCACAGTGGTTGAAAAACACTGGTCTAAGAGACAACATGCACTGCAACAGAAGGAGTGTTCCCATAAAGCTAAGGTTTTCAGGACCTACAATTTTACCATCCAAAACAAGAGTGTCAGCATCGGTGTGCACAGAGTATAAGGACATCCCAGCAGCTCTCCCATTCATTCCCCAAAGGATTCCCAATGACCCCATAAACCATTTTTACCATGTTCACGCTCTTCCCTACCTATAAATACACACAGTGCTACAGTAATGCTAAGGGTCAGCAACTGTCACAAGGGCTTATAGACAAAACAGCTGAAAGAAAGGGGATCCGAGGTCAAGTCTGACTACCCCCAAAATGATGAATCAGCAGATTATCTGTTTGGGTCCCCCTTTTTCCTTTCCTCCCCTTAATCCTAGTTAGCCCCCATTCCTTTTTTTGTGTGTGTGTCTGTGTGTGTGCAGAGCATACTTATGGGTGACCTCATGTTGATGAGTCAGCAGTGTCTGGACTCTGCACACAGAAGGCTGCAGCCAGCAGATACAAGGGGGTAATTCAGTCCACCTCATCCCTTTGTAAAACACCCCCCACCCCCAGCCGCTCTGTGAAACACCCCCCACCCCCAGCCGCTCCTCAGCCCCACCCGTTCCCAGACACCTGATGAGTCAGCACTACTTGCCCAGATGGGGACAGCGCACCCAACGCTTAGGTAGTCCGAGAAGAAGCGGGGAAGGGCCCCACTTCTTCTTCTTTCCACCCCACCTCCGCAGAAGGAAAACTCAAAGCATCACGGCGATCCCGGGAAAAAGAGGCGAGCCGGGGAGCGGCGGCATTTCTCTCTCTCTCCCTCTCCCTCTCTTTGCCGCGACCTGCCGCCGGCGGGCAACAAGGACGGCCACCCACGCCGCAGATCCACGTCCAGCAGGGAGGAGGAGGAGGGAAACCCACCCACCTGTCAGCCACGGGAGAAAGGAAGTCGGCGAGCGGAGGAAAAGACGGGGGAAAAGGAAGCTCGGCGGGTGAAATGCGGCCCCCGCCAGGATCTCACCTCGCCCTCTTAGCCTCCCCACCCTTGACACACATGCACGCACACGCACCCTCCGCCTAGCCCGCCAGAACATTCCCGGGTGGGAACAGCCGGGGGTGGGGGGAAGAGAGAGAGAGAGAGACGCGATCGCGTTCCCGGCAGTCCAGAGCAGGAGGCGCTTTTTTCCAAAAATAAACACAGTGGATCATCTATCTCAGTGTTTCTCCACCTTGGAGACTTGAAAGTGTGTGGACTTCAACTCCCAGAATTCTGGGAGTTGAAGTCCACATATTTTCAAGTCTTCAAGGTGGAGAAACACTGATCTATCTAATTAATATAATTAGTTATAATTAGTTGGGAGGGAAAAGCGCTTGGTGCAAAGAAGGACTTTCTTTCAACCAGCGGAACCCCCTGGCGCAATCGGGCTGCGATTGGCGGCCGTCCTTGCTACAATCCGCGCCGAGCTCTGATGAGGGGGAAATTAGATTCCGGCTGATGCGGCAGGGGCTGCGCTGGTGGGGACGGGTGGAGGGGATGGGACTTGGAGTCCTACCATCTTGGCGAGTGGGGAGTCTCATCCCACCCCGCCCCGCCCGTCCCCGCCAGCGCAGCCAGGCTGCGATCGGCGGCCATCCTTGCTACAATCCGCGCCGCCCGCCTCATCAATGGGGTAAAGTCCTTACGTCCAGCTCTCATGCGGGCGTAAGGAAAGTCCTCTCTTTCCCCCTCATCAGAACACAAGCCCGGGAAGCGAGTGGAAGTTCTCTGCGCGACTGAAACGGAAGCCACGGCAGGAGAGTGAGGCTGCTGCCGGCCATTTCACCTCGCGCAGAGAACTTCCACTGGGTCCCGAAATGGAGGAGAAAAAGGGGCGCCCCTTTTTCTCCTCCATTTGGGCAAATTTTTCACTGACTCGAGTATAAGCCGAGGCAGCTTTTTTCAGCCCAAAAAGTGGGCTGAAAAACTCGGCCTATACTCGAGTATATACGGTATTCTTCTCATTGTTCCTATCACCCATCTCCTCCCACTTATGACTGCATGACTGCAACTTGCTGCTTGTATCCTTACGATTTATATTGATATTGATAGCTTCCTGATTATTTATTTTTGTACCCTATGACTATCATTAAGTGTTGTACATTATGATTCTTGACGAATGTATCTTGTCTTTTTATGTACACAGAGAGGATATGCACCAAAGACAAATTCCTTGTGTGTCCAATTACAATTGGCCAATAAAGAATTCTATTCTATTCTATTCTATTCTATTGAAACATCTGCAAGAAAACAACCAAGCTCAGAAGGCACCAAGAACCCCCATAATCAGGTACCTCAGGTTTTCTACGGGTGCCCACATAGACCACTATAACTGAATCCAGTGACGTGCGGTGAGGTTTATGGCTGGTGAGGCAGTCCTCTCCCCCAGCACCCCACTGATTAAAGCGCTTCCTTTCGCATGCAGGCGCTCCGCCGCCGCGCTCCAATGAACAATCTTCTGCTTTCTTCAGCTCGGACGGACCCGGAGAAGCCATTTTCACCCTCCCCAGGTTTCACAAAAGCCTCCGGAGGCTGGAGAGGGTGAAAACAGCTTCCCCTGGCTCCCTCGTGGCCCTCTGGAATCTGGAAACAGATCATTTCTGAACTTCTGGTTGGCCTATTGCGGCTGTTTTTTGCCCTCCCCAGCCTCCAGAGGCTTTCCTGAAGCCTGGGGAGGGTGAAAAACGCCCCCAATGGGCCAACCGGAAGTTCAGAAATGACCCATTTCTGGCTTCTGAAGGGCCTCCAGGGGTCCGGGAGAGAGGTCGTGCATGCATGCACATGGTATGTGTGTGTGTGTGTGATGCACGCATGCACTGGTGGGCAGGAGAGGATTGAGTGGGTGCGCATGTGCAATTTTGGCATGCCATTAGAAAAAAATTCGCCATCGCTGCCATATAGAGTCACAGTATTACTTGTGAAATGTGTTTTCCTTTCCAGGCCCACCATGAAGGAGTGACAACATTGCACCCTTGATTTATTTATACTTTTATAAGTTGCACCATAACTGAAGCTATTACATGAGAAGTGCATTAAATCAGCGGTTAAACTGTGCCGTCTCTGAATTTACACTGGAAACGCTGTGCATGAATATAGGTCAAAACAAAGTTTTGCGGTTGTATAAAGTGTTGCCACAAGAGGCACCATCCTTAGAAAACAAAGAGGGATTAGCAAACGTGAAAGAAACTCAAGCTAAGTGGAAACGAACAAAAACACGAATTAAAACTTTCTAGTAGGGAGGAAGAGCTTAATATGTTCCAGGGCTTAGTGACAAAATTAAAATGAAACAGGAGTACCCTGGGAAGGAAGTCAAAGAAGCCAAGGTAGGGGCCATGGCTACTCAATCAAAGTCATACACTCTTTTATGCAACACACATAAAAAGAAGCAAGGTTTTGATTGTGTGATGGCAGCCGCCATCTTGAATTCTTGACTCCCTCCCTTACAGATGTTCCCTGCAGATAGATAAGAATCAAACTTGTTTGTTTGCTCTCTGGAATTCTGAATGGAAGGATTTCACTCTACAATATTTATGCCACCTGATTTTTAAAAAAAAAAACACATTACATTATATTTCCCCATAACCAACGTGGTAACCAACTTACCACGTATGCAGTGGCAAAGTTCTGGGTGGCTGCAATGTCCATAAGAAAAAAATTGGCTACAGAAGTATAGTTGTCATCTGGTACCACTTATCTGTACATATTTCTAACAATCTTTGGACCATTGTATTTATTCCTATATGTTATATATGTTGCGTGTAAGGGAAAGACGCAGGAGCCATGGAATCAGAGAGTAAGATGTTTATTAGTAGGTGACAAGCGATTCAGAATGTGTTACAACTGTCACAGTATTTATACTCTCAGGTACCAACTGTCATTTAACTGTCATTACAACCACCAATCACAGGCTGTGCTTCGCCCGACCAATTAGAACGCAGCACAGGCTGTTGCTGGGCTATAACACTCCTTCCCCCCAGTTATTTGCATACGTGTATTTTATTTGCATTTTCCGTATTGTCAATTTGCGTGTTATTTGTTTGCATTTTTGTGTTATCTGTTTATTTATTTGCATTTTTGTGTTCATGTTCAACATTTACAAGTATTTGCATTTTTTGTTTTTGTTTTATGTTCAACATTTACAAACTCTTTTACAAACTCTCCTTCCCCCCAGTTATTTGGCACATTTTCATATTCACATTTTCATATTCACATTTTCATATTTACATTTGCATATTCATATTTGCATATTTAAATTTGCATATTCAAGCTCTGCACATGCTCACAAATCATGGAGGCTGGAGAGTTTACATGGAGGGAAACTCAAAGAAGTCCTGTTGGAAACTTTTCTGTTGGGCTTTGTTCGATCGGCATGCAGGCAGGGTTCCGCTGTTGCTGGAAGGTTTAGCTTTCAGGATTTCTGCTGACTTTTGCTGCAGAGAATGGTAGACTTCTGAAACGGCTGTGGAGGCTTCTGTTAGAGAGCAGAGACCGGCCCTGGAGGTGGCTGAGTTGTTCCTGGCTCGTTAGGAAGGCAGCAGGCAGGCTTTTGAGTGGCCAGAGTTGCTCCTTGGGAGGCAGGCAGCTTTGTAATGCATGTAGCAGGCTTCTGACAGGCTGGTAGTAGGCTGCTGGCTTTGGAAGAAGAGCAGGCTTGTCGGAAGCTGCTTCTTTGGAAAGCTGTATGAAGAGTCAGAGGCTTCTTAGGCAACAGTATCCGTGTATTGCAACACTAATGTTTGTAACAGTAGCAAACAGCAGACCGGATAGACTCTAGAGTTGTGTCTGGTAGATCTTCGCAGCAGAGAGGCAGGCAGACAGGCAGCTTCAGCCACGGTTGAGCCAACGCGATTCGTAGCTTGTCCCTGAGCAGAGGCGGCGGCTCCAGCCAAGGTTAAGCGTAGGTTGCCCGTCCCTGTGACTGATGGAGTCCGCGCCTGTGGATCTACTCAGGTTGGCTTGATCGGAGGCGAAACCTGAGGCAGTGGCAACTGCTGCTGCAGCTCTGACAGGTCTTCAAAGTATTTTCCATTCGCGTTTGCTTGGTTGCATTGCGAGTGGCTTAGTGTTCGTTGTTGTTTTCCAGGCTCTGCGGAATCGCATTCTATCCCATCCTCGTCGCCAGTGTTGTATATGTTGTGTGTGAGGGAAAGACGCAGGAGCCATGGAATCAGAGAGTAAGATGTTTATTAGTAGGTGACAAGCGATTCAGAATGTGTTACAACTGTCACAGTATTTATACTCTCAGGTACCAACTGTCATTTAACTGTCATTACAACCACCAATCACAGGCTGTGCTTCGCCCGACCAATTAGAACGCAGCACAGGCTGTTGCTGGGCTATAACACTATACTTAACAGCGTTGCACCCTGGTCAACCAGGAAGTTACCCGAACAATCTGAGAACATGTATGTTATTTTCCACTTTTAACGTCAATACTTTTTAATTATATCTTAATGTCAGTACTTTTTAACATATTGTAAAAACTAATGTGTATTGCTGGTCTTTGACCATAATAAAGATTTGCTTACTTACTTACTTACAACTTGGGGAAAACACCAAATATTAATAACATAAAAGTTGAAAAAAAATCAAGAAGATAGCCATCTTCCATGGTAAGTTTTGTTGCCCCTCTGAAAAAATGTGGCCTTAATGAATTTGCTAATTGCATTTGTTTGAAATAGTGTAGCTTCTGGTTTCTATAGTTAGCTGCTAGGATCGCCAAGTCAAGTTACCTGAAGATAAGTGTGTCAACATGGGTTAAAAAAAAGATGGCAGGACTCCTGGGGAAGAAATGGTGAATTGAAGACAGCCTGGCCAAAAGTGCAGCTGGCAACTATGGTGGACTGAAGAGTCAACAAGTAGACTAGTTCTTTGTAATTCCTCTCCAACAAGGAGAGGACTTGAGATTGCCCACAAGTGCTCCATCCAGTTGTTCCTTGATAGGAGACCCCAAGAATGTGGTCCAGTCAGTTTAGAGCCCTGGGAGATAAAGGAATAATCATCTCGCTCAAACTACAGTTGATACCTTTAAGGACACTGGGTTTAGATCCTTCCTTTTCTAATCACTTTGGGAAATTGCTTTTAAGCCATTGGGAGCCTTTGGAACCCCAAGTTTTACAGCGCTGGATGAGGTGCCTCCTTAGTAAAGAAGTTATAATACAAAGACTAGTTTTATGGTATAAACTCAATGAAGCAATGGACGTGATGAGCCAAGGCCTTGAGGCTGTTAGAGACTGGATGGGGGTTAACAAGCTTGTACTCAATCCAGATAAGACCGAGTGGCTGTTGTGCTTCCCTCCCACTAATTGGCCAAGTGCTCCATCTCTCAGGCTGGGGGGTCAAATACTATGCCCCTCAGATAGGGTCTGCAACTTGGGAGTCCTCCTGGACCTACAGCTGACTTTTGAACATCACTTGTCAGCTGTGACCAGGGGGGCATTTGCCCAGGTTCGCCTGGTGCACCAGTTGCGTCCCTACCTGAACCAGGAGGCTCTCACAACAGTCACTCGTGCCCTTGTGACCTCTAGGCTGGAGTACTGCAATGTGCCCTACATGGGGCTGCCCTTGAAGAGTATTCAGCGACTTCAGCTGGTCCAGAATGCAGCCGCGCGAGCGATCGTGGGTGCACCTCGTTTCACCCACGTAACACCTATCCTCCGCGAGCTGCACTGGCTGCCTGTTGATCTCCGGGTGCGCTTCAAGGTGCTAGTTGTCACCTACAAAGCCCTTCATGGTATTGGATCTGGGTACTTGAGAGACTGCCTACTGCCAATTACCTCCACTAGGCCAATAAGATCCCATAGATTAGGCCTCCTTCGAATTCCATCAGCCGGTCAATGTCGACTGGCAACTACCCGGAGGAGAGCCTTCTCGGTGGCTGCTCCGACCCTCTGGAACGATCTCCCGTGGAGATTCGTACCCTCACCACCCTTCAGACCTTCCGCGTAGCCCTTAAAACCTGGCTGTCCCGACAGGCCTGGGGCTAAAGACTTCAACCCCACCTGAATAGTATGACTGTTGCATGTTTAACGATGTATTGTTTTCATGTATGTAACGTGTTTTGTCCTTCCCCCCGAATTGTGAGCCGCCCTGAGTCCCCTCAGGGAAAAGGGCGGGATACAAATAAAGTAAATCCAAATCCAAATCCAAACAGCAAAGGGTTGAATAAAACTTTGATTTTAGAAAGTTACAAATGGATTAGAAGTCAAGATATATTTAAAATAAGATTTGGGAATTCATTATAAGAAACCTTCCCATGCAAATATTTTAATAAAGTTGCATTTTTTTATTTAAAAAGTCAAAATGGCAACCACAACTGTGATTAAAACTTTATATATTTTTTTGTGATTTAAATTTCTGAGCTAACATTTTGGGAATGTAGTATCTGGAATAACCATCTTTTCTTTAAAAAAATGAAAGCAGTAATATAGCCTCCACTTTCTCTCTGAAATCTCTGCAGTTTTTGCCAATTTACTCCAACGTGCATCAATATTTATTTAAAAATGTTTTCTATTTCCAATTCCAACAATCCTGTGGGAGGTCACACTAGTTCTCACATTGCTTTGCCTATAGCTACAAACTGCTCTGCCAGTAAATTAAACTTCGCTTATAGGAGTCTCCTGTGTTTTAAAACTGCCAGATAAAAACTGAGCAAATAAATGTAGGTTGCTATCATGTTATAACTTTCAGAATCATGGAATAAAAGTGTTAGAAGAGGCATTGGAGATCAGTTAGTTGTACCCTGTTTCCCTGAAAGTAAGACCTCCCGGATAATAAGCCCAATCAGGCTTTTAAGCGCATGCGCTGAAATTAGCCCTCCCCTGAAAATAAGCCTTCCCTGAAAATATTACAATAGAGCTGCAGCCATGAGGTGACCCCACTCACTGCCTCCTGCATTATTATTATATTATTATAGAGTATTATCATCAAAAATAATAAAATGTCCCCGAAAATAAGGCCAAGTGCTTATTTTGGGGGTCAAATAAAATAAAATCCTGTCTTATTTTCAGGGAAACATGGTAAATCCAGGAACCCAATAGAATAGAATAGAATAGAATAGAAAAGAATAGAATTACAGAGTTGTAAGGTACTTTGGAGGTCTTCTAGTCCAACCCTCTCCTTAGGCAGGAAACCCTATACCATTTCAGACAAATGGTTATCCAACATCTTCTTAATAACTTCCAGGATTGGAGTATTCACAACTTCTGGAGGAAAGTTGTTCCACTGATTAATTGTTCTGACTGTCAGGAAATTTCTCCTTAGTTCTAAGTTGCTTCTCTCCTTGATTAGTTTGCACACATTGCTTCTTGTTCTACCCTCAGGTGCTTTGGATAATAGCTTGACTCCCTCTTCTTTATGGCAACCACTGAGATATTGGAAGACTGCTATCATGTCTCCCCTACTCCTTTTTTTCATTAAACTAGACATACCCTGTTCCTGCAACCGTTCTTCATGTTTTGGCCTCCAGTCCTCTAATCATCTTTGTTGCACTTCTCTGTACTCTTTCTAGAGTCTCTACATCTTTTTTACATTGCGGTGACCAAAACTGAATGCAGTATTCAAGTGTGGCCTTACCAAGGCATTATAAAGTGGTAATAATACTTCACATGATCTTGATTCTATCCCTCTGCATTACACACTCATCCAACCTCCATTTAAAAACCTGAGCAAATAAAAGTTTACCACCAGCTAGAACATTTTGACTGAAAATCTGTTTCCTTGTAAGAGCCGAGGTGGCGCAGTGGTTAAATGCAGCACTGCAGGCTACTGCTAGATCAGCAGTTCAGCGGTTCAAATCCCACCGGCTCAGGGTTGACTCAGCCTTCCATCCTTCCGAGGTGGGTAAAATGAGGACCCAGATTGTTGGGGGCAATATGCTGACTCTCTGTAAACCGCTTAGAGAGGGCTGAAAGCCCTATGAAGCGGTATATAAGTCTACTGCTATTGCTATTGCTATTGCTTGTAATGAAGCAATTTCTGCTATCATCTGTTTCTCTTTCAGGAGAGGATGATACACCTCATCACTGTTTTTACCTCTTAGAAATAAGATTTTTAATGAAATTTAGATTTCATTAAAAGTTGCTGCTTTCAGTTAAAATGCAACCGTGTAGTTATAATTCTCCTCAAATTCTTCAGTACCATGAAGAAATCTTCAAAGCCTAGCATGGTTTCTTTCACCTTTCATCTGACAAACGAAGATTCAAAGGTAAAAGCAATTATTTACTGTGGATTTTTTAAAATTCAGGTTTTCCTTCCTTAAGGCTATAAATAGTTGTACAACAGGGGAACACCCTTCCAACAGCCGAGCATGAGTATAAGAGCCAAGAAATCTCTCTGTTTTCCTAGACCAGTTGGTTAAAATATTACACTTCCTAAAGGCCTGTTTTACTCTGCAGTCCAAGCCAGTCAAAGCTGTCATCACCCATCAGTCAGGCCCTGGAGAAGCAGGTCTCTTAATTAAGATATCATCAAGAAAAGTTTTCAATCCTGCAGGAGAATAACGTAGGAAGACTTGAGCAAAAGATATTCAGATATTGTTTGGATGAAGTAACTCATCTCATAAGCTGCGTGTAATAAATTCTGAATACCATCATCCATGGCTAAAAATAATAATACATTTTTACTGTTTAGTTTCTAGCTTAACCAGGAGAGTTTGTAAAATGAAGTTTAGGGTTGGTACATTTCTAGATTGGCACAATTCTCAGTGCCAAATTATTTGCATTTTTTTTTTAAAAGAATGCTGATGAGTTATGGATGTATAAATGGTTTGGTTCTCCTACTCCCATTTTGAAAAATAGTAATGAACCAGGTGTGAAATTCATCAGGTTCTGACAGGTTCTGGAGAACCGGTAGCGGAAATTTTGAGTAGTTCAGAGAACCGGCAAATACCACCTCTGGCTGGCCCCAGAGTGGGGTGGGAATGGAGATTTTGCAATATCCTGTCCCTGCCATGCCCACCAACCCATGCCACGCCCACCAAGCCACACCCACATAGCCGGTAGTAAAAAAAATTGAATTTCACCATGGTAATGAACTCATTGTTATTGTCCAGTTGCTAAATTGTGTCCAAATCTTTGTGATCTTTGAGACCCCCATCCTCCAGTGTCTCCCAGAGTTTGCCCAAATTCATGTTCATTATGTCGATGACACTATGCAACCATCTCATCCTCTGCTGTCCCTTCTCCTTTTGCCTTCCATTTTTCCCAACATCAGGGTCTTTTCCATGAGTCCTCTCTTCTAAAGTATTTGAGCTTCAGCTTCAGTATCTGTCCTTCCAAAGAACAGAGTTGATTACCTTTAGGATAGACTGATTGGATCTGCTTACAGCCCAAGAGACTCTTAACAGTCTTCTTCAAAACCAGAATTCAAGAGCAAATGAACCTGTTAGCTTTGATGAAATATTTCACAACCTAGTCTTTGTAAAGCTTGTGTGCATTGCTTGCATCGTGTGGTAACTCAGTCCTTAAAACTGCATGCTTCTCTTACTTCTTATATTCAGAAGACTGAGTATGGTTTACTTAAAAGGCCTTCCACCCAGAAGATAGATTTGGTTTGAATAGTACTGGAACGTTTGCTATTGGTCTGACCTAAGCTTCTCCTCAAAGTACGAAGCAGATTCCTGGTCACAACAAAACCCCTTTTATTAAACGAACTTGAATTCCTCTCATTCACATTCAGCAAAGGCCTGTAAAAAGTCTTTCAAAGGTGAAGTTATGACCACAGACCTTATCTAGCTTGGAAAGCTGCCATCTATTTTCCAAACACAGTGCTGTGCAAGGAAAGACTGGGCACAGGGTCTCTGAGATTCATGGACAGATCTTCACAATCCTGAAACAAACTAACAAACAAATGAATGAATGAATTGTTTCCTGCAAAAGCCCATTCCCCTTTCGCTCTTCTTTTATTTCCTATGGAAATGACAGGAGGGGCCATTCACCATCCACCTGTGGCTTTACTCCCAAGTCGACCCTGATTTCTCAGCTGTTCTTTTATTCTTGTAGCTTTGCCTGTGTGCACTCTGGGAACAGGATCCAACTATTCCTCTACCTCACTACTTCTAGTTCCAAAGGCAGCTGAGGACTGCCAGATGACCTTGGTCCCACTTCTGCCACTGACACAGAGCCCTTGTCGGGGCCTTCCCCAGCCTCCAGGACTGGCCCATGTTTCTCCCCAACCTCTATAAGTTATAACATGAAGAACGGTTGCAGGAAGTGGGTATGTCTAGTTTAATGAAAAGGAGGACTAGGGGAGACATGATTGCAGTGTTCCAATATCTCAGGGGTTCCCACAAAGAAGAGGGAGTCAAGCTATTCTCCAAAGCACCTGAGGGTAGGACAAGAAGCAATGGGTGGAAACTAATCAAGGAGAGAAGCAATTTAGAACTAAGAAGAAATTTCTTGACAATGAGAACCTTTAATCAGTGGAACAACTTGCCTCCAGAAGTTGTGAATGCTCCAACCCTGGAAGTTTTTAAGAAGAGATTGGATAACCATTTGTCTGAAGTGGTGTAGGTTTCCAGCCCAAGCAGGGGGTTGAACTAGAAGACCTCTAAGAACCCTACCAACTCTGTTATTCTATTCTATTCTATTCTATTCTATTCTATTCTATTCTATTCTATTCTATAAGGTTCATTCATTGTAGATCCCATTGAATTATTCTCTGCGAAATGGTCCTGCGATTGATTCCTTCTTTTGCATGTGAACCTTATTTCTTGCCATGCTTACCTGACAGCTTTTTAAAAAAACAAGCTAGGCAGATCTAAGTGATACACAGCCTGAGGGTGAATGTCAAGTACTCTCAAATTGAAGCTTGAGGATTGTGTTTAGTGAGAAAGGATCTTGTGGTGTTTACACTGTACCTGCCTGAGTCAGTCTGCTTCCAGTTAAAGCAATTAGTAAGAATCCTTTTTGTAAACCAAGACATTCCTAGAAATGCCAACTGGTGTCATGACTTTGGACAGCCTCTGCAGCTGGAGAAGAAGAAGGCAGCAAAAAGGGAGAAAAAGGGAGATCCCGACTTTAAAAAGCAAAATAACCGCCAGCTTAGTCCAATAGTCCATGGAAGAGAATCCACATTTTCATTATTGGATAACATGTTGATTGGGAGCAGCCAATATGTTACAAAAGTGTTCAGCATTTCTTCCTCTGTTTTCCAGAAGCCTTCATTAAATGTGGAGTTACAAAAAACCAGGGGAAACCAATTAAATACTCCCTCAGATCAGGGTTGAAATCCAGCAGGTTCTGGAGTAGCAGAAATTTTGAGTAGTTTGGAGAATCTGCAAATGCCACCTCTGGCTGGCCCCAGAGTGGGGTGGGAATGGAGATTTTGCAGTATCCTTTCCCCTGGAGTAGGGTGGGAATAGAGATTTTGCAGTACCCTTCTCCTGCCACGCCCACCAACCACGCCCACCAAGCCACACCACGCCCACCAACCATGCCCGCCACACCACACCCACCAAGCCATGCCCACCAAGCCACACCATGCCCACCAAGCCCACCCAGAGAACCAGTAATAAAAAAAATTGAATTTCATCACTGCCTCAGATTATGCTGAATTCCTGGAAACTAGATGGATAATTCCCTGCGATTTTTTTTTGTGGTGGTGGTGGGGAAATAATTTGACATTGGCTCACTATCATCTTCTCCAGGATGTCTACAGCTCATGGATTTCCTAATAGTCTCCTGTCCAAATATTAACTCTGTTTAAGCAAGCGCCAAAAAATTAAGATGTATTTCAGCCTTGGATCTGCAGTTCCAAGGCAGTCTGAAAAAGAAACTGGAAATTGAATGTTGTAATTAGTGCAAGGTGTTAACCAGGTCAGATTACCCCGGTCATGCTGGAAAGAAAGAAAACATTGCTGGGCATTCCCAGCTCCGAAGAGACAAAAGACTTTTGTTCCTACTCTGTCTCCAACCATAAGCAAATCTGTAGTTCACAGGAAGAATTAAATTTCTTGAGGACATTGGGAGCATAAGACCACAACGAGCTTTTGCTGATGCTAATCAAGATTCCTTCTACTCTTTTATTTTTTAACTTTTTTTAAAAAAAAGAATGAAGTCATAATTCTTTAGGAATCTCCTCATAGCTGCTTTATTTGCTAATATGCCATTTATTTAAAAAATGTTGGGCAAGGAAGTATATAAAGGATCGTGGTCTGGTATATATATATTTAATATAATATATATATTAAATTTTTACAACCCCTGGTAAGCCCCAATTATGGGAGGAAGCTAACTGCTTCCATCATCTGTCAATCGGCTCGTCACAAGAGTCCATCACGACAGAAACCCAATATTTTTACTGTTGCCTTTGTTATATTTGTGGGTTTTTTTTTTTATTTGTGCTGATAAATAAATAAAGGGAGACTAGTATAGATCTATTTCAAGCTATTTAGCTCTCATCAGCTAGTCATACCCTTAGCCCAGGTTTGAATCCCAGTAAGGGTATGGCTAGCTGATGAGAGCTAAATAGCTTGAAATAGATCTATACTAGTCTCCCTTTATTTATTTATCAGCACGAATATAACACACACACACACACATATATATGGCTCAGAAAATGGCTTGAAAACGCCCCCCCAAATGAGCTGTTTTGGGGGCTTTTTTGGCTACTTTTCAGGCTGTTTTCTGCCGCCCCACCGCCCACAAAGACCAGCTAGCCAGCGCATGGGAAACCAAAAGAGTAGCTGGCAACGGTGCATGTGCTCACAGAGAGGGTTCTGCGTGCCATCATGGCTATAGGCGATACTGGCCTTTATCGTGACTTGTGGCAATGATTTTCACAACTTAATAATGCACTATATGATGAGTACTCCTTTTTATTCTGAAGCTCCTTCCAATCATCTTAATTAGATGATTCAAATTTCAATATTTTAAGACAGAGAGAAAAATCCCACATTCTGTTTGCCATGCATAATTTTGCACATCATGTCTCTCTTTGTAAGATGTCTGAAGAAATCCCAATGTACTTAGAACATCTTGACATGATCATGCAAATGGTGTGAATTAAATAATTTTCCACAGTCACATCATGAGTAAATGATATACAGTAGATATTTCAAGAAATGACTTGGGTAATAACTTTGTACTGAATTTACAAAAAAGTTTGGCTAAAGCCTCAAAGAAACCTTTGCAACGAGGGCGGGGTGGTGGTGGTGGAAATTAAAGCAAGACCAAATCACACAATAACATCTGAATCAATTATAGATCAAGATTTTGAAAAGTACAAGGAATATAGAACGGGTTTGTTTAACCCAGGTTTAAAAACAAGACACATTTTTTTTATTTTATTATTATAATTTTTTTTATTTTTGAATAAACACAAACAGACAAAACACAACAAACACCATAAAATATCTTCCATTACAAATTGCAAAGAATTTGTCAATTGGTTACAAAGAGCTTTTGTGCATCCCTTCCACAGTCATCACCTACAATTCATATCAAGTTATATATTTTAAATCAAATATATTTATATATATTACGATCATCATACCTCAACCGTCATATGACTATAATTGTTTTTATGTTCCTTTATATAAAATATTCTAAAATTTAAAGCAAAACCACACGATGGCATTCCGTTATCTATTTTCAATATCATCCAGCAATATTACATCTTTATAACACTTTCTAAATAAAAATTAATTATGTTTAATAACAAAGTTTCTAGACCTTTCTTAATCATTGTTTACAATTTATATCCAATTTCCCTTTTATCATGTCAATACAAATATTACATTATTATCATTATCAATCATTTATTTAACAATATTTGTCATCATTTCATTTTTTTTATCTTAGTTTAACTAAATTTGATTTACTCTTTTTTTAAAAATATTATAAGCTTTCATACATAACAGAGTTTCTAAATTTCCTTTCATAATCACCATTTAGAATTTACACCAAATTTTCTCTTATCAAACCAATACATATGTATACATTGTTATAATTATCAATTATTTATCTAACTATATCCATTATCACTTCATTTTTAACATAATGCTCTAATTTTAACTAAATTTGACTAATGTTTTGTTATTAGTTTTCATATCTCAACCTGTGTCTTTTCAGTAATAGTGCAAACAAGACACATTTTTATAAAGCTCTGGTTACCCTTTAGCAGGGGTGGGTTCCTGCCAGTTCTAACCTCTTCTATAGAAGAGGTTCCACAAATCTACAGTGCCGTTTAGAACCGGTTCCAGCTCCCTCTCCCCCCGATCCGCCCATCATCAAAATGAAGAGCGAGAGGGGGAATTCTGGGAGTTGAAGTCCACAAGTCTTAAAGCTGTCAAGTTTGAACACCCATGGTTTTTCTTTTCTTTTGAACACCCATGGTTAGGGGTGCAAGGGTCTTGTAACTTGACAGCTTTAAGACTTCCGTGCTTCAAATGCCAGAGTTTCTGAGCCAACATTGGCGAAATGTGAAGTGCCGCATTTGGCAACCTGTTAGAAATAAACTGTTAGCTGTCTTAAAGTCCTGGCTCGCCTCCGTTTGTCTGCCCGCGTTCTCCCAGCTAGAACATTGGTGACGACGATGGGATTCCTCTGAGGCAGAGCCCAGGCAGAGCTGAGGAAAGTCACTAATCGAAGAGCTAAGTCACTAGAGTTGAATTCCCTCAGGGAATCACTCGACAAGACCTTGAGCGAGTCATTTCAATTACAAAGATCAATTCTGTTTAAGCAAAGAGAAGAGAAGTTACCTCAGAATGGCTTCAATGAATACATTAGCCAGTTTTAACCCGGCCATGCAGATTTGGGACTCTTACATTTCCCAATTTGAGTGTTTTTTAGAAGCCAACGGCTTTACTAATCTAACTGAACAGCGAAAAAAATCGTGTTTTCTAAATTTCTGTAGTATGTTTAATCTTGCGGAATCTTTAGTAGCTCCACACTCCATCAACGATGTTTCCTGTGATGTTTTGATGACAAAGTTGAAAAAAATCATTATGCCCCATCGCTTTCCCACACGTCACGCTGGTTTGTATTTTACAGAAGGTTCCAGCATGAGGGAGAGACAATTAATGAATATGTGGCTGTGTTAAGAGCTGCGGCACTCCATTGTCGTTTTAAAGATTTGGATGAGTCCATTACAGATCAGTGTGTCGGGGGGTGGTGGTTAGTGACCTCCATATTCAGCACCATCTGCTGGCCAAACCTGAGTTAGATTTACAAACAGCTCTAGATGAAGCCAGAGCGGTACAGCTGTCAACAAAGTCTACTGAAGAGATCCAGCGGTTCTATAAACCGCAAGCCGGAGAAAAAGCCACCAAGGTGCATCATGAAGACATTATCCATGGTGACGGGGCTATTGGAAACGATGAAGTACATCGCCTGAAGGCGGAGCAGGCCAGAGGTCGACAGGGTAAGGTCTTGCCCCAAACTACCTGCCCAGGGTGTGGGAATAGGCACGATAGAACGGAGTGCCGTTTTAAAAATACCATCTCTCTCCGTTGTGGAAAAAAGGGTCATTTAGCAAAGGTCTGCAGGGTGGCCCTCCTTGCGCAAATGCGCAGGAAGGCAGTTTCCCCAGCACCAGTCACGGTTACAGAAAACCCCCCAAATTTAACAGGGGCCAGAGTTTCAGGAAAAGGGATTCCTGTTTTGCTGTAAATGAGGATAGAGAAGAAGCTGAAGTGGACCAGATTGTCCATGGTCCGAGGGAAAATTTTCCTTACAGTCAACTTGGAGCCCTGTCAGATGGAGGTTGGCACAGGATCAGCTGTATCAATAATTTCTTGGGCAAAGGTTAAGAGGATTATACCAGCTTTAGCCAAGACAAGCTTGGAACCTTGTCTGTTAAGATTGAGGGATTTCCAAGGAAATCCCATTCCAGTGCTGGGTAAATATTTTTGTAGAGTAGCATTCAAGCAGTTCAACAAGAAGTTACCTCTTATTGTAGTAAAAGGTCCCCGGCCAAGTTTATTAGGATTGGGATGGTTTGAGGCTTTGGGACTAAGCATAACAGGCATTGATCAAATCCAGAGTACTCTGTACTTGGATATGTTAATTAAGGAATTCCCCGAGGTTTTTGGGGAGGGTTTGGGAAAGTACACTGGTACTTCCATCTCATTCGCTTTAGACCCACAGGTTCCACCGTGGAGCCTGAAACCGCGGCGGGTACCTTTTGCATTAAAACCTAAAGTGGATGCAGAAATTGATAAGTTACTGGCCCCAGGGAAACTGGAACCCATAGACCACGCTCGTTGGGAAACACCGATAGTTACTCCAGTGAAGTGTGATGGGTCTGTGAGGATCTGCGCTGATTTTAAATGCACTTTGAATGGAGCATTGCAGCAGAGTGCATACCCAGTACCCATGGTGCAGCATCTGCTGCACTCTCTGGGACAGGGGACCATATTTGCGAAGTTAGACCTACCACAGGAATATCAGCAGTTGCCTGTGGACGAGGCAACTGCTGAAGCACAGCCTATAGTCACGGATAGGGGGGCGTTCAAGTGTAACCAACTCCAATTTGGAGTCAGTGTGGCACCTGGACTTTTTCAGAATTTAATGGAAAGGCTGTTACAGGGCATATCGGGCGTCATCCCCTATTTTGACGATGTCCTAGTATCTGCCCGCTCCCTAGCCTCTCTCCTGGCCCACCTGCGTACTGTGCTTCATCGTTTCCGTGAGGTTGATTTGAAACTTAAAACAACAAAGTGCCAGATTGTGGTTCCCCAACTCGAATTTTTAGGATTTTTAATTGATAAAATGGGGATTCATCCTACCCCTGAAAAGGTATTAGCTATCACTCATGCCCCAACGCCTACCACAAAAGCCGAACGACAAGCTTTCCTGGGGCTATTGAATTTTTATAACATTTTCTTGCCACATAAGGCTTCAATTGTAGAACCCCTGCACATATTATTAGACCGTTCGGCGAAGTGGGTTTGGGGATGTCGAGAAGCAGCCGCTTTTGAGACCATTAAGAAATTCCTCACTTCCAACAGTGTTCTGCTACAGTACGGCAAAACTCTCCCTGTGGTGTTGGCCTGTGATGCCTCTCCGTCTGGAGTCGGGGCAGTCCTGAGCCACCGGATGCCATCTGGACTGGAGGCTCCAGTAGCATTTTTTTCCCGAATGCTGTCTTCACCCGAAAGGAACTATAGCCAATTAGACAAAGAGGCATTGGCTATAGTGGCTGGGGTGAAGCGGTTTCACTCCTATCTCTACGGCCATCATTTTCACTTAGTGACTGACCACAAGCCTTTGCTGGGCATCATTGCAGGTGACAAACAGACTCCCCAGATCCTGTCTCCCAGGTTCACAAGATGGACTGTATTTTTGGCTGCCTATGACTATACGTTGCATTACAGACCTGGCAAAAAACATCAGCCACATGGACGCCTTAAGCAGGTGCCCGTTGCCTATTGTGGTCAAGGACCCAGCGCCTGCCTCTATGGTGTTGCTGATCGACGACATGCAGTTACCTATTACAGCAGCTGATGTGGCCAGACATACAAGCCGAGACAAGATGCTCGCCAAGGTGCTTGGGTGGACTGAACGGGGTTGGCCTTCCAACCCACTGGGCACCGAATGGCGACCTTTCTCCTCCAGGCAACACAAACTTTCTTCACAGCAGGGTTGCCTTCTGTGGTGTGGCAGAGTTGTAATTCCGGCCTCCCTCCAAGAAGTGGTGCTGACAACGCTGCATGACGGCCACCCGGGCATAGTCCGGATGAAGTCACTGGGCTGGAGCTATGCTTGGTCCCAGTCTATCTCCCCAGAGGAACTAGAAAAATTAATTAAAAATCCACCAAGAGACTTACCTGTGCTTCCCCATGTGGCTCCAGCGGTGCCGGACTCCGAGAGGGCCAAGTCTCCAGCCAGGGCTAGCACTATTCCAGTCCCACCAGTGGAAGGCATCCTAAGAAGATCTGGGTGGGTCCGGCATCGACCAAGCCATCTAAAGCACTACACATGCACATTCTAAGTGTGAAGGAGTGTTGTGTACTACAGTTTCCTCTCTGGTCCGTTTGGCTAGGGGGCGTGTCCTTGTTACTGATTGGTTACCTGTTTGACAGCTGGGGTATATAAAGAGCTGTCAAATAGGGCTCAGCTGTTGCCAGTTAGCTAATACGCGCGAAATGTGAAGTGCCGCGTTTGGCAATCTGTTAGAAATAAACAGCTGACTTGAAGTCCTGGTTCGCCTCCATTTGTCTGCCTGTGTTCTCCCAGCTAGAACACTTTCACACTCTGATAGTTTACCTCATTTAAAAGTATATATCACTTGTGTCAGGGAGAATGAGAGTCGCAAGGAAGAAATCCATTTTTATATTGTTTCTATGTTATTTTAAACTATAAGCTTGCTTTAATATTCATGACCTGCAACCGCCGCTTGGCTGAAGTCTGTCCTAAACTTCAAGATATAAAAATTGCAGATTTAGTGTTCAGAGGTTGTGCAGGAAAGAAAGAGCTTTGATATAAACCACTTGCCTCAACTTAAATTTGTTTAAGAACAACCTAATACAGAGTCATACACATGCTTTTTCCTATAAATAAAACCTAATACAAGTCACATGTTCTGGCCCCTCAATGCATAGTCTGCAAAATGCCAGCTAAGGAAAACCTCGTTTTGTTGAAGAAAAGCTTTCACAAATATCAAAAATGTAATTACTGAGGAAGAATCCCTCTTGAAAAGTTTTTCACAGGAACGAGGCACACAAAGTAAACCAATAACATGCCTTGCTGTGTGTGTTATAGCCAACTTGGCTGTGAGATACGTTTGCCAAACCTGAACTATAATGACAAAAAAAAAAAAAAGATTTGCTTGACAATTCTTTCCCTTGATGATAAATTTTACAGGGCACCATGAAATTTCCCTAACAAGATGTAAAGAGGGGCTGTTGTGTTGTGGTATAAATGTTTCCTTTGGCACATAAATTACCTGCAAAAATAATTTGTAGTAAGAAACTGTGTGAGGCAATCTCCCCCCCCCCAAAAAAACCCCTCACATTATTTTCTAGGAAGAAAATTAAGACTGTACTGTACAAAAATGTTTCCTTCGTCACATAAATAGCTGCAAAAATAATTTGTAGTAAGAAAATGGTGTAAGGCAACCCACTCCCAGGTAGGTATAAAATGATGTGAGATGGTTTTTTGGGTGTGTGTGTGTGAGGATTGACTTACCATTTCCAATATGTAATTTGGTGTAAGAAATGGTGTGAGGCAAACTCTCCCTCACATTATTTCCTAGGTAGAAAAATAGGGCTGTACTGTACAAAAATGTTTCCTTCGTCACATAAATAGCTGCAGAAATAATTTGTAGTAAGAAATGGTGTAAGGCACCCAAGGTAGGTTAAATGATGTGAGATGGGTTTTTGGGGTGGGTGGGGTGGGTGAGGATTGACTTACCATTTCTAATATGTAATTTGTTGTAAAAAATGGTGTGAGGCAACATCCCCCCCCCCAAAATAAAAACCTGCACACCATTTCCTGGGTATTAGGATACCTAGGATTAGGATTAGGACTGTAGTGCACAAAAATGTTTCCTTCGGCACATAAATAGTTGCAAAAATAATTTATAGTAAGAAACGGTGTGAGGCAAACGCACCCCCCCCCCAAAAAAAACCTCACATCATTTTCTGGGTAGCCTCACATCGTTTTTTACCTACCTGGGAGGGAGTTGCCTTACACCGTTTCTTACTACAAATTAATTTTGCAGCTATTTATGTGCCAAAGGAAACATTTTTGTACAGTACATTACACTCCTAATCCTAAATCTCATACATTTTATTAATTTAGACATCTTTTTTTTTTAAGTGATGCTTACATAGCTCTAACTGCTGCTTAAAAACTAACACAGAGGTGAAGATTGATTGATTAATTAAGTGCTATTTAAGGCAGAAAAAGTGGAAACATAAGTAACTTTTGGTTGTAGGCCATAAATATATTAATATTCAAATTTGTCAAGTTTTTCAAGAGTAAACATCCTTTTAGCTAATGAGTATTGGAGACTTAAATGTTAAATATAATTAAAATATAAACAAAATATTAATAGTTTAAAAGAACTCAGAATTTTGACATTTGAGGGAAGATCTCTTGTTAGAGAGTTGTTTTTGGGTCAAGAGCCAAGTTTCTGTTTCCTGTTTTATAACTATTTTACCAGAACTGTGAGTTAATTGGAAGAGGGTTAGTTATGTTTTCTGATGTAATATAAGCATATTTATATCTTCCAGCTGCATATTTCAGTTCAAAGGACCAATGCGGCAGTAACAGGCTTCTGTTTAATAAATTACATTTTACCTGAGGGAACAACTTGGCTAGAGAATATTATTGGCAAGCTATTAAAAGTATGAATTAGGGAAATGACAACTTAGATAGGATTAGTTGAAAGGGGAAATTTTTACTTTTAAACAACAGAGATCTAAGTCAAACTCTGTGCAGAAGTAAGAGATCTTTTTAAAAAATTAAATAAGAACTAAAGAGAAAAATTAAATAAGAACAGAAATGACCCTCAAAAAGGAGAAAACCATTATTTGAAAAAAATAAAATAAGATTTGATTTGTGTACAAGAAAGACGTATTAGAGAAAAAGATACCAAATGTTTAAGTCACAAAACTCTGGGAGAAATTTATTTTAGCAGGACTGAAAAAATGATGTAATTTTGCATATGCATCTCCATTTACACCCTGATTTACATACTGATTTATGATTATGGCAGATATTGTTAATCTACAGAGTGCTAATATTTTGATATTGAGAATTTATGCCCCAAACCAAGATAAAACAGCATTTTATAGAGGACTTATAGATACTGTTAGATTTTTACTTAGGTAAAGTGGTGTCTCCTGTAAGATTGGAATGGAAGATTTCTCCAGAAAAAAAATAGAATTTCTGGAAAAAAAAATTAAACAACACAGGGTAAATTATCATATTTTTATTGTTATTTTGTAGGTAGTTTGGAGATTGTTGATCAATGGGGGCATAAAAATGGTGATTCAAAAGAATATACTTATTTTTGAAAGTCATCAATCTTTCCAACAATAGATGGGTTTTGGATTTCTAATATTTTGGCTAATAATGTCTATAAAAGGGAGAAATTGTCAAGGACATTTTCAGTTTAAATATGGCCATGTTGCTGAGCACCCAAAGAAAGAGCAGAGTTCTCCTTTTTCTTTCAATTCTGAAAAAGGATCCTACTTTAAATATTTCTACTATTTCCTAGAAAATAAGCAATACAAGTTTTATGAAAGCCTCTTGACGTTTTGTTACATCTGGATTAATGTTCCCCTTTAATAAAACACAAAGCAAGTACCATAGATTATAACCATAAATCATCTAATAATTTTCTCATTTATATTATTGTGAACATTTTAGTTTGACATTCCAAACGGCTGCTATGTGTTAAGACACAAAAATAAAATATTAATTTTATTTAATTTAGATGGAGAAATAGTGTTCTTATGACCTATTTAACAATAGGTGATAGTCAAAGAACAGGTTAGGTTTTAAATTAATCTGAAGAATATATTGACTCTGCAGCATAAAGGATTATTAACACTAACAGGGAATTTTATATTTAAATTTTAGCAAAATGTTAAACTTTATAAAGACGGTCTCCCTTGGAAAAGTGATGGCTAGAAGAGCTGTGATCAAAGAGGGAAATTCAGACAAAAGAATCTTTTTATCTATTTTTTGTGTGTGATGGAAGATGAAAACTGGTGTGCAATCACACAAATGTGTTGGACAAGCATCATTAGGTTCCAACTTTTAAAAGAAAAAGAGCAGAGAACTATAGAAAGACAAGCTTACTTATAAGAATCTTGAATTGTGTGGATCAGGAATTTCTTGGACTTTGATTTGGTGTCTGGATTTTAGAATCATAAAAGGAAAAATGGGTACATTTTGTCTATCTTGGGTGAAGTGTTTTATTGGTAAAAAAAAATCCCACACATTTTTAGAAGTACTAGCAGTGCCTGAAATGGCTATTGTGTCCTTGTTAATGAAGAGAGGAACATCGATGGGATTGAACTCACATCTCCAATTTATAGAGAACATCTGTGTGTTTTTCTGCCTTATCCTCTTGCATTTGCCTTAGACAATTACTTGGGCCTGGATCGCTGCTGCCTTGAATCAATTTATTCTGCTTTTCTTAGGAAGCAAGAAATAAGCTGAGGCTTATTTCCTGCTTCCTAAGGAGTGAATTTGCAGGTTTTGTTTTGGGAAGAAAAGAGTTCCTTTGGAGATGCTGTGTTGGGGAACTGGAACTGGCCTCTGCCGTATCCACTGGAGCTCAGGGAGTTGTCATAAGAATATTTTCTCTTTCAACCCTAACACTTGACCTGCCTGTTTGAGGTTGGAGAACAATAGGAGTGCCCCAAAATTCAAGATGGTAGCTGCAGTATATCTTTAAAAAAGGGTGGGTCTACCATTGGGTGGTGTTGGCTGCCATTTTGATTCTTCTGCAGCTGTCCCTAGAGAGCAAATATTCTTTGAAGTTTTTCTACCCCTAAGCCACAAGAACATGCCTGGAGCTGGTTTTCTTTTCTATTTATTGCATATTCACACAATAAGCTTAATTTGGTTAACAAAGTAATGCCGTTACAGAAGCAACTCATTTTCTGGGTTTACCAGAATTATAATACCATTATAAACTAATAAAAGCAAATTTATATTGTATGACACATTAAGCCTGAAAAATTAATCAAAATTAAAATTAAGTAAACCTAACATGTGTTGGGCAAACTGACAAGCCAGAGCATTATCTGTGCTAGATAAGTGTATTGTTTGAACTCAGACATATATTTTTTGTTCCTTTATGTTTTTTGGGTATATACAATCATTTCTGATTTGTTGAAACCGGTAGATTATTGCTACCACCCCATGAAATCAATCTATTATGCTCACCTTGTGTACTAAGAAGGCATTATATTATTATGTATTCATTTTCTGACCATACCTAGGGTCTTGTTCTTCTGCATAGTAGAAGGCTTTTAATCTATGAGCAAATCATGTAAGAAACATGATTTAGTTTTTTAAAATGTCCTCTTTATTGTCAGATGGAAGAATATTTTGAATAACTTCAGGGCATCCTGTAAATGCCGGCATGAATGAAATCCTCAAATAGGGAAAATATTTTCAGTCTCTAAATTGTTGCAGTTATTCAAAATTGATTACTTTACAACACTTCACAATGTGAGCACGGGGAAAATATTATTAGGGCTTTGTGAAGAGAATGATGTAGGTTTTAACGCCTGGATTTTCCCACATCTTAAAACTGTAGACAACTATTCATTCTTAATGTTTCCTTTAGCGTTATGTTTTGCTAACCTTTAAAATCTAGCAGACTCTGGAGTGTAGCCATTAAGGCACTTTTGTTCCTCTGACTTAATTCCTACTGACAAGGATTACATTTAAATAAAATACACAACCCAGACATTCTTCAAAATGTGGCCTGAAAGCAATATTGCTGTGCATTGCTGAAAAGAAGGATCCAATTAAAACATCCCACTGTTCTCTGAATAGGAAAAGTACAGCAGTTAAGCATAGACCATTATGGATAAATATTTATCCCCCAATAATTTTTCACTTCTGTACTGAAAATGGATCTTCTCTTCTGCTATTCTTGACAGCCAGCGCATGTGCTTCTATGAAGATGACAGTTTGAATTGGAAGTAAAAAATTTACATAACGCCTTCTCAGCTAAAGAGCTAAATGGGTGGTCTAGAGAAATATAACTTTCAGCCTTTTTTTTACTTCTTGACATGGAGACATCATGACTCATTAATACAATACAATACAATACAGAGTTGGAAGGGACCTTGGAGGTCTTCTAGTCCAACTCCCTGCCTTGGCAGGAAACCCTATACCGTTTCAGACAATCCAACATCTTCTTAAAGACTTCCAGTGTTGGGGCATTCACAACTTCTGGAGGCAAGCTGTTCCACTGATTAATTGTTCTAACTGTCAGGAAATTTCTCCTCAGTTCTAAGTTGCTTCTCTCCTTGATTAATTTCCACCCATTGCTTCTTGTCCTGCCCTCAGGTACCTTGGAGAATAGTTTGACTCCCTTTTCTTTGTGGCAACCCCTGAGATATTGGAACACTGCTATCATGTCTCCCCTAGTCCTTCTTTTCATTAAACTTGTTCCATCTTTGATGATAGTGGGAGAAATTTTAGCCCCCTCAGAGAGGGCCCGCATTCTGGGAGTCCTCCTGGATACATGGCTTAGTTTAGAAGAACACCTGACGGCCGTGGCCAGGTTCGCCTGGTACGTCAGTTGCGCCCCTTCCTGGATCGGGATGCTTTGTGCACTTTACATTTGGGCGCAGCTGAACAGAGGCATGACTATGTCATTTTGGTTTAGGTTTGGATAAATTTGGCCCCTCAGATTTTTTAAGTGCCTCACCTAAGTTTGCTTAGGAAAAAAAATCAAGCTGATCATTGCTTAAATAGGATTTTATTTTCCGGTGTATAAGACGACTTTTTAACACCCCCAAATTATTTCAAAAATTGGGGGTCGTTTTATATGCCGGGTATACCAAAAAAACAAAAGAAAAGAAAAAGCAATGCCGCCAAGCAAAAAGCCACGCCGCCACCAGCACCTTTCAATCCATAACCTTGGCACTCCTCGCCTGGGCACGTGGATGGATGAGCGCTGGGATGGCTTAGTAAGGTCTGGCTGGAGGTCTGGAGGAGGAAGGTGCTGAGCTCAAACTACAAAAGTCCGGCAGCAGAGAGGCCTTCAGTCGGTTTGCGGGCACCTGAAAGTAGGGGGTCGTCTTATACGCCCAGTCACCTTATATGGCGGAATATACGGTAACAAAATTCAGAACCTCTCAAATAAGATTTTTTAATGGGGTCTGGTTGTTTTCCATAAGTTGTTCCTCTGAAACAACACGGCTAGGAAAGTTCTCTTTGGAAATCAGATGAATTCTCTTATGCAAACTATTTTAAGATATCAAGGCCAGGGGCTTGCAAAATATGAGATGAGCTAAATCCAGCACTCAAGTCAGATAGTATCATGGATGAAGTCAGACCACAGTCAGGTTGTCTGAATTAATTTAAAAGATGGCAAGCCAGGTCACAAAAATAGCAACATTGCTCAGTTCAGATCAAAGTAAGTCACTGGCATAATCTTGGCAGACTCTGTAGAGCATCAAAGTACAGATTAGGCGAGACCTGGCTCAAAAATAGTAACTGTGAGAGGGACCTTGGAGTCCAAATGGACTCCAAGGACTTAAATATGAGCCAGCACTGCGTGGCAGCAGCCAAAAAAGCTAATACAATCCTTGGTTGTATAAATAGAGACATAGAATCAAAATCACATGAAGCATTAATGTCGTTTTATAAAACCTTAGTAAGACCACACCTGGAATACTGCAACCAATTTTGGTCACCATGTTATAAAAAAGATGTTGAGAGTTTGGAAAAAGTGCAAAGAAGAGCAGCTAAGATGACTAAAGGCCTGGAGACAAAAACATATGAAGAACAGTTGCAGGAGCTGGGTATGGCCAGTTTAGAGAAAAGAAGAACTAGGAGTGACATGATAGCAGTATTGCAGTATTGGAGGGGCTGCCACAAAGAAGAGGTGATGAACATGTTTTCCAAAGCACCAGAAGACAAGACAAGGAACAATGGATGGAAACTAATTAAGGAAAGAAGCAACTTGGAATTAAGGAAAAACTTCCTAACAGTGAGAACAATTAATTGGTGGAACAGCTTGCCTTCAGAAGTTGTAGATGCTTCATCACTGGAGGCTTTTAAGAAAAGACAGGACAGCCATTTGTCTGAAATGGTATAAATTATCCTGCTTCAGCAGGGGGTTGGACTAGAATAGTGGTCACCAACCAATAGTCCGTGGATGACGTAGCTGGGACCAATTGTAGTAGCTCTGCCATTCAATTGGACTACTTCAGCGACATGGAGAGGGGGGAATCTGCTGCTGGTCCATCCACTAGTGGTCCATGAGAAAATTTTGATGGTCCGCAGAAAAATTATTTGCATTTGTTATATTGCACTAAATTCTATTTATCTTTTAAAAAAAAAATCATATTAATGGTCCGCGAGATTTAAAATTATGAATTTAGTGTTCCCTGAAATCTGAAAGGTTGGTGACCCCTAGACTAGAACAGTGTTTCTCAACCTTGACAACTTGAAAATGTCCGGACTTCAACTCCCAGAATTCCCCAGCCAGCGAATGCTGGCTGGGGAATTCTGGGAGTTGAAGTCCGGACATCTTCAAGTTGCCAAGGTTGAGAAACACTGGACTAGAAGACCTCCAAGTTCCCTTCCAGCTGTATTCTGATTCATCATCAGGACCTTGGATAGCTCCTGATGCACATTACTAGTTGCATTGTGTACAAAGATGTTGTTACACAATGAACTGGGATCAGTTGCAACTTCTAAAATTGCTGGCAGGAATCTCAAAAATCCCTTCCCCCAGTCAGTCTAACCACACACAATTAGATGTCTAAAACCTTTCAAGGGACTAATTTATGATTCTGCCTGCTCATTCATTCTATTGAACAGTTGTTCTTTAAGTGTAGAGTTAATATGAATACTCATTGGCATTCATCAGTCGCAAAAGACTATGGTATCATGCCCTGAAAAGAGGTAAAGCTGGTGTGTCCTCTCCAGAGCACGAGGCCTAGGTAGATTAATATGGAGGATAGACTGTTACCCAAGCAGCAGATCCCCCTCTCCATGTCGCTGAAATAGTCCAATGGAATGGCAGAGCCAATACGATTGGTTCCAGCTGCGTCACAGGAATTACGTGGTTGTACACAGTGATGAACTGCTTCCGGGACTCTGGCTCCAGATTTTGCTCAAGGTTGACTCCTGAAGCCTTTTCCAGTAGTGGATATAGCCACAAGGCAGTGGAGGTTTGTAATCAGAGTTTCCCTTCCCCTAGAAGATGGTTCTGCCACTTTATTTGCTGTTGGGGCGTAAAGCCCTCTTCCACCTCAAAACCATTGACCGTCTTCTCCTGTAACCCTGGAAAAGGGCCCTTATGAGGTGCTACCAGCTGGGCCTGCTGGACCAAGGTTTTTTAAGGAGATATTACTCCTTCATCACTCACCCTTTGTCCTGGCTTGTGATAGGCAGAACCTGGCTTCCCAAACGTTGGGTCCAGGATGGCAGATTTATAAGAATACTATTATATGCAAATCAGTGGTGGGTTGCAGGTGATATGTCCCGGTACAGGAGTACCGGTGCCTGCCAGGAGCACCAGGTACCATTCTGGTACGGTGCTATGGAGGGCCCTCCCGCCCGCCATCCTTACCTATATTTGAGCTTTTCAGCACTTCTGCGCACACACACGGAGTGTACGGTGCCTGCACGATGCTCCGCTGAGCAGCTGGAGCGTTGTGGAGGTGTCGCAGGCGGTAAGGATGCATGCGCATGCTGTGCATGTGCGCGCGCGCACTGCACACATTCATGTGGTGGACGCTGGGCCCCGTTGCACCATACTGGTTGCAACGGGATCCAGAACCCACCATTGATGCAAATAAAGAATATTATTATTATTACTATTATGTACATGTAAAATGACCCAGACTGTTTTGTAAATACGTATATATGCTAAAGAAAAAAGTATAAATAAATAAAAAAAGGAAACTCATATAAGCTTGGATCTACATAGTACGCTATGATCTAAAAAAAAAAGTCACATTATGATTTAGTCTGATGTTCTACTTCATATAATATACAACTGGCTGAGTTTCTTATTACATCCTGAATCATAAGCTATCTGGTCCTTTTGTAAGAACCAGGGCAATCATGGCTTAGCTAGATTGAGAGCAATTTCTGGGCTAGAAGTAATTACAAATAGTCCTTGACCTATAACCTCACTTGGGACCAGCATTTTTATTGCTAAGCAAGGCATCTGTTAAGTTGGAGGTTGGCTGGAGAATTCTGGGCATTGAAGTCCACAAGTCTTAACGTTGCCAAGTTTGGGGACCCCTGTTTTAAGTGAATCACACCCAATTTAAATTTTTTTATATGTGAAATCACTGAAGCTGTTAAGCAAATAAAGCAGGTATTAAGAAAATCTGGCTTCCCTCATTGTCTTTGTAGAGAGGCTACTGTTCTTTCATGGTCATCCCACCAAGGGCTGGAGAACAGCAATATAACCTCTGCACTCACTGCAGTATAGTCTTTGTAGTGGGCTTTAACAAAGCTGGGAGAGATTTTTGGAACACCTACATATCAGGTTTTACTACTAGATTCCTGATTTGGGCTGAGTGATTCTACATTTCCTTTCCAAACATTACATCCTATGCTTGCCTCTGATCAGGTCTGGCAAATCTTCTATGATTTTTTTGGTGTGTGTGTGTGTGTGTGTGTGTTAGTTAGAGAGAGAGAGAGAGAGAGAGAGAGAGAGAGAGAGAGAGAGAGGGAGAGAGAGAGATATGAGGTCCTTAAGGAAAAAAGATGAAATGAAAAACTGCTCTATAAAATGAAATGGGCTTTTGAAGGTCTGCATGTTCTTAGGTAGAAGGAGCATATTAAGATTTCTGAAAATGATCCGATCTCAGCTGAAACACATAAATCACACCTTCTTTTTATTATCTCTTATCAGGATAGCAATGATAAATGGAAAGGAAATAAGAAACAGGTATAAGCTTGTTGTTGAATGGAACCTGGACATGACTAAGTCAGACCTGAAGCTGATATTTCATTTAAAGGTGCCTGGGGGTTTCCATCCAGACATCCTCTTATCACCGAGTTCATACTGCTGGAGCAGGCTACATCAGTTGTGGCATGTTGAAATATCTGCACACTAAAAATAGCTATTGCTGAGGATGTAACCCCAGAACATCTTATGATAGCCTTGAAATTAGGCCTGGCATACCAATGCTGAAACTTAGCATGGAAATGTGGGAGCATTAAGGGATAACCCAGAGAATGACATGTGATTTAAATAAACTTGCTGGGATGATCTATAGTTGCAGAATTTACACCTTGAGAACCAGCGTTCATTGCCAGTAGGCTTCTGGACACGAGTCAAGGTGCTGGCTATCATTTTGAATGCTTTCTGCCTTGCAGCATTAGGATTAGTGGCGTGTTAAAATATTCATGAGTGGGAGAGACATGGGAACAAGGTCAGCCAGTGAATAGGCATAGTAACTAAGTCAGCCAATGGGAGCTTAAAAAGATCTGACTGTGCAAAGAATTGAAACAGAAACTTAAGCAATCTGCTGCTCTGAGAAGTAAACTAGCAGTCTGTCTGAGCTTCTCTGGTGATATGATGAAACACACTGTTTGCCTGTAGTTCTCCTACTTTGTGTTTACTTGGAAGACCCACCTGTTGGTATTGTATATTTATTCATCTATTATTATATATATATAAAGAAGTTAATGAATCTGTGTGTGCTTCTGGATTTGAATTTATGCAACAAACTTTGACGTGGTGGGACGTGGTGGGATTCAGCCGATTTGCACAATTGCACAAACCAATTGTGAGTTTTCCCCCATCCCCCATCTGATACTAACACTGAAGGAAGGCCTGCTATGCATTCCCCTTCCCCACAAAAGATCAAGAACTGTAGTTGAAAGGATAGGCCCTCTTGGTAGCAGCTCACACATTATGCAATAGGCATAGGATTAGAGCTGTAGTGCAGTGGTTAGAATGCAGTATTGCAGGCTAACTCTGCCCATTGCCAGGAGTTCGATCTTGATCGGCTTGGTTGACTCAGCCTTCCATTCTTCCGAAGTTGCTAAAATGAGGACCCAGATTATTGGGGGCAATGTGCTGACTCTGTAAACCACTTAGAGAGAGCTGCAAAGCACTATGAAGCTGTACAGAAGTCTAAGTACTATTGCTATTGCTATATGAATATCCTCCATTCACTTTTCATTCAGGAATGCTCTTTAAACTGTTTTGTTTCAATGGGAACTTCAGACCCTAGGGAGATTAGGGAGAGATAGTCAAAATTATTGCTTATTGTATTGTTTTAATTACTGATGTATTGTTTCCAATTTGCTCTTGTATTGTACATTGCCCAGAGTTGATAATTCTTATAGTATAAAGAGAGGAAAGGAAAGGCAGAAGGGAAGAGGAAGGAAAATGAGAATGATCAGCTACAGAACTGATACAAGGATTTCTGAAACTCTGTGGCTGTTGAGAAGAACTTTAAAGACATTTTAAAGTTTAAAACTTTAAAGGTATGTGTTTATATGGGTTTGTGAGATTTCAGGATCCCATAATAAGCTTTGGTTCCTTGCTGTCACTTGTAAGAGATCCGGTAACGTATCCTCCTCATAAGCTCCAGGTGTGCTGATCCAGGTTTCCTGAGAACATGAAACAGACTCCTTGTCCTGAGGGGAAAAAAAAACCTTTTTATTAATTTACTGTGAATTCTGCTCATTCACATCCAGCAAAGTCTTTCAAGGGAGGATTTACAGTCACAGACCTTATTTGGCTTGGAGAAATGCCAGGTCGATATCTGGAAAACTTGGCAAGGAGTCTCAGAGAGTCACGAACCAATTAAGCGATCTAATTGTCTCTTGCAAACTCCACTCCTCTTTCGCTCCTCTTTTATTTCCTCTGGGAGGGGCCATTCATCATCCACCTGTGGCCTTATTCCCAAGTCGACCCCTGTTCTTTAGCTGTTCCCTTCGTCTGGCAACTTTGCGCATACGCACACTGGGAACAGGCTCCAGCTGTTTGTCAGCCTCATTGATGTCTGACTCTGATAACTCTGATAACTGATAACTGGCATACGGCTCTGGCCTCCTCTCTGCCTCCGACACAGAGCCCTCATCAGGGCCTTCCCCAGACTCTAGGACTGGTTCATGTTCCTTCCCAGCCTTTTCACTGTCCGAATCTGCTACCAGTTCCACTGGCCACTGGTAGGCCACAACACCAGGGTTTTCCATAACCTTGTGGAAAATGAATTACTGCCATCACAAACTGGACCTGGGAGCAAGTCGAACTTTCTTACTTCACATACTTATATTGGATGCCATAGACCAGAATATATAATTTTTAAAAGATTTGTGAGAATTCAGGTTACTTTAACTTAACTGAAGTTCTGCAAAACCAGGAAATTAAAAGATTAGCTGATGCCTTCATAGTTATGAGATATCTCCTCATGATTGTTATGCCTTAAGTAAAGGGGTATTATTATTATTCTCTTTAATTTAGAGGAATACACATACCACAAAGATACACATCCAAATTTTTTCCGTTGAAATTTAAGCTGTATTTTTAAAAGCGATATTTAATGTCCCAACTGAAAACAATCTGGAGGTCTTTCTGGTCAGTTTCAAAAAGTAGGGTAGAACTGCTTGTAGCCACTAAAGATCTAACCTGTATTAAATATATATTTTGATGAATCATGCCTACTGCTTAGATCTACACCCAGGATCAACCCTGAACAAAGATGACTGATGTTGATGCAGTCATTTCTCACCATTTGCAATCCTTCAGACAACAGATTTGGCCATGATAGAACCTGTCATAATTAGTTATGCATTTTTTTGGGATTACTGTAACAAGCTGTATGTAAGGCTGTTTTTGAATCTATTTAGAAATTCAAAGAGCTTCTGAATTACAGGTACATGACTTGACACATTTTCATTCACTCTCATCTATCAGGGCAAGAAATAAGGAGAGACGGGATAGATTTCAAAAGTACAGCAAGTTCATTTCACTTTACCCATGCACAAGAACCTGATCTACTAATGGTCCAGGCAAATTGGTGCCAGATAAGAGTCAACAGAATTCACTGGGGGGCTGGACTTAGGGCTCTTCTGGAAGCATGTGACTGCAAACTGATGATCCGTTTGACTTTACCCTTGTTGGGCTCAGCCTGGTCATCTCCTACATAGCCTCTTTCTGAGAACAATCACAAGTCCAGGTTATGACGTACAAAAGCTTCTTTCCCATGTTCCCAGAATTCTCCAGCTGCCATGGTCACGGATGAGAATTCTAGGAATTAAGACCATGGATCTGGAGAGGGCCCAAATAAGCAAAAGTTGTTCTTCATAATTTGAAATCAGGCCAGAGGTGGGTTCCTACCGGTTGGGCCCGGTTCGGCTGAGTAGGTAGTAACTCAGCCGCCCACACTTCCAAACTGGTTCTATCGGCGGTGGTGTAGGCGCTGCCATCTTGTTTTTTGCTTCTGCGCATGCGCAGAAGCATTTTTTCCACTCCTTTGTATGTGCACATTAAGCGCACTCAAAGCACGCACATGCCTGAAGGGCGCCCAAGAGCAGACCGGCAGTAAAAGAATCTGGAACCCACCCCTGGATCAGGCCATTTAAATCACAGCTTGCTCTGTTTTATTTAACCCGAGGTAGCCTTTGAAACTAATTTGTCTGTTTCAGAATATTTTGATGTGATGGCTGATTCCATTTTTGGTTTAAGTCTGTTTGCTGTATTGTAGGGGATGCATTAGGTTTTAATTATATTTAATTAAAATAAATTATAGCTTAAGTTTTTAATTATAACTATAAGCAACATTAGTGGAAAGGTGGAGTATAAAAAAAAATCCAGAAAAAATATCTTTCTCATGCAGAGAAAAATCTAATCTGATTGTCAATGAAAAATTCTCAGTCATCCAGATAAAGTTGTCTGAAGGTTGAGTCATGGCAATTGGACTTATTTTGTCTTGTTAGTTTGCGATGTTTCACTGCTCATCCAAGCAGTTTCATCACTCAGAGTAAGTTAGTTAGTTAGTTAGGCACCAACCTCAGGGTTTTCTTTCCAAAAGTGTGTTCCAATATGTCCCACAAAAAAGCATTTTGTTCTCCTTCCTTTGTGTTTGTTTAGAGGACAGACAGAGTGATTTTAAAGGATGGTAAGAAGAGATGCTACTAAGTAAATGATCAGATAAAAGAGGATTGAGTCTAGGCCAGAAATGTAACATGAGTAAACTTCTCAGATATGGCTCTCCCTGTTCTTGTGACTAAGGACGCAGAGGCTCAGTGGCTAAGACACTGAGCTTGTTGATCAGAAGGTCAGCAGTTCAGCGGTTCGATTCCCTAGTGCCACATAACAGGATGAGCTCCCGTTACTTGTCCCAGCTTCTGCCAACCTAGCAGTTTGAAAACATGTACAAATGCAAGTAGGAAAATAGGAACCACCTTTGGTGAGAAGGTAACAGCGTTCCGTGCACCTTCGGTGTTTAGTCATGCCGGCCACATGACCACGGAGATGTCTTTGCACAGCGCTGGCTCTTTGGCTTTGAAATGGAGATGAGCACCGCCCACTAAAGCCAGGAATGACTAGCACACATGTGCGGGGGAACCTTTACCTTTACCTTATTCTTGTGAACATAAAGGGAAGGAAGAGGAAATTTAGAATTTCAAAATTCTGTTGCAACTACCATACAATAAATGTAGTTCTGATGTACATAACATTGGATCTCTAGTTTCATCTACCTTGAAGGACTGGCATACTGTAGGAAATGTACTCAACGAATAAAGGAAGTATTACTGATCTTTTGAGTCCCACCCCATATTCCAGCATGGGTTCATATTTGCAGAAGTTAAATTCCTGTTTTCTTTTCTTTTTTCTTAAATCTGCTTTCCCAATCTCTCTATCTCCCTCCTTCCTTCTCTCAAATGTGCTTATATGCTGCAAAAATTCCTAGTATACATTTTCAACTCACTTGGCTAAGTTTAGGTTTTTTAAAGTTCAAAGGGGCCCGATTCATCTAGCTACCAGGCATGTGCATTTACAAGACCAAGAAGGGAAACCTATGAGCTGATCATCTGGAGCTACGTTCCCAGGAGTGGGATTCTACCGGTTTGGAATGGTTCAGGCCAGGGGTGGGTTCTGTCTTCTTCTACTGCTGGTTCGCTCAGGAATGAGCTTTGGGCGCACGGGCGCTTGATGTGTGCATGCGGAGTAGGTAAAAATGCATCTGCACATGCACAGAAGCAAACAACAAGATGGTAGTGCCTACGGCGCTGCCAATAGAACCAGTTTGTGGGCATGGCTGGCTGAGTTATTACTTACTTGGCCAAACTGGTCCGTACCGGTAGGAACCCACCTCTGGCTCAGACGAATTGGTGGGATATCTTTGGACAGCGCTGGCTCTTTGGCTTAGAAATGGAGATGAGCACCGCCCTAGAGTCGGGAACAACTAGCACATATGTGCAAGGGGAACCTTTACCTTTAACCAAAACAGATGCAAAGTAGTTTTTTGGAAAGAAGCTGAAAATCCCAGAATTAAAAACATCTGCCCTCTACTCAATCTGATTGAGGGAGGCTCTCCACAAAAGAAGATTCTTAGCATAGGTGTGAAAGCGATGACTATGAAATGGTTAAATATATCTGAACTGAGCAATGTGTACTCAGAGAAAGACTGGTGCCGTTACATCTCTGAGACAATAAGATAATGCCACATGCTTTACTTATTTGTCATTGGATCAGCAGCCAAGTGGTTCAAGCTCCAGTTTAGCTTGATCTTGCAATTTCTCCCTTTGGAAAAGTATCAAAGGCTTTAATGAAACAGTGAAGAAGTCCAGGCATGTTCTGTGCTAGATGCACATTTGAAGTTCTCATCTCAGGTGTTCTTCTACCTCAATCATCCTGCAGGGCTCCCACATTCTGCCCCACCTTTTCATGCCATGCTAGGTTAGACTTCCAAACCATCTGGAGAAGAAAAAGAAAAGGCAGGATCAGGTGGTTTACTCTTTAGAAAAGTGCCCAGGATATTATTGAGGTCCTGCCTTACCAGCCATTCAGAGACCAAATCATCAGTGTCCACCTTCTTTCCACTTGGAGTTGCCAATGAAGTAATCTGCATCTCCTTGCCCTATGGACAATTCCTAGAAATAGCCTAAGTGGAAAGAAGGACTAGTTGTTCACATATAATTGGATGAGTCAACCTACATTTTTCAAATGCAAATTAAATCTTTACAACTAATTGGATATCTCCCATTAAGTCAATTAGCAAGCCTCTTATGTATTTTATTGTTGAGATTCTTTCTCCATTGCACTTACTTGGCTGTTTCTCGAAGGGAGCCACTCAATAACTGAAACAGATGCTATCTTGAGATCAATTTCAGCTCAAGGCTAGGGTGTGTGGGCATGGTTAGTACTCATCACACCTTTAACATCTATAACGAATGATTCCCGGGATGATTTTGGAAAATAATTAACTCTCTTGCACTGAAATCAAAGGGTATTTATTTTTTTTATTTTTTTTAATAATTTTTTTATTTTACCAATTTCATATATACATTCACAATTATATGATCTCATAACTGTTATTAATAATATATATTTATAACAATTTTCTCCTACAGTTAACAATATACTTGAAGATTGCTTTCTTAACATCCCATAGATTCATCTTATCTTACAACGGTCCTACTTCTTCCCTCCCTCCCTCTTTCCTTCCCTCATTTCTTCTCTCCTACTCCCCTTCCTTCCCTCCTTCCTTCCCTCCCTCCTTCCCCTTCCCTCCTTCTCTCCTTCCCTCCTTCCTTCCCTCCTTCCTTCCTTCCTTCCTTCCCTCCTTTCTTTTCTCCTTCTCTCCTTCCTTTCCCCCTTCCTTCTCTCCTACATTCCCTCCTTCCTTCCCTCCTTTCTTCTCTCCTTCTCTCCTTCCTTCCCTCCTTCCTTCCCTCCTTACTTCCCTCCCTCCTTCCCTCCCTCCTTCCTACCCCCTTTCTTCTCTTTCTTCTCTCCTTCCTTCCTTCCTCCTCTCCTAAATCAAAGGGTATTTAAATGCGTCTCTGAGACTAGAAAATTGTTCCACTTTTAGGTTTTTTTTGTTTTTAATATAGGTTCTTAAATAACCCAACCTTGCTTTCTTTCACAAATATGTCAGCTATTTGTCCAATCCAGTTTCTGAAGGAAATGTCAAATGGGCTTGAAGAAGTATTGTATGTCTAAGAAGGGCAGTTTTCACCAAACTGTGGGTTGTTTTGAAAAGTAAAATAGGAACGTTACACTTCTCAGAGGTTTGTTACACCTTCATCTTCCCTTCTCTGTCCCGTCCATCTTTTCTAATGGATTTGGTTTCTAGTTTCCTAATCATCTTTCTCATCTTCTTAGGACCGATTCCAGCTTGTCTCTAGTCTATTCTTGTCCTTGAATCTGGAATAGCACACTTCCCAAAGACTTGCATAATCTAAGAAACATAGAGCTGGAAAGGACCTTGGAGATCTTCTAGTCCTACCCCCTAAAATCCCCCAGTGGTGGAGCCCCCACAACTTCTGGAGGCAAGCTGTTCCACTGATTAATTGTTCTAACTCTCAGGAAATTTCTCCTTAGTTCTAAGTTGCTTCTCTCTTCAATTAACAACCTGGCTGTTCCGACAGGCCTGGGGCTAAAGAGTTTTTGCCCCCCTTCTCGAATGGTATGGTTGTTGTGTGTTTTTAAATTTTGTATTGTTATGTCTCGTCTTTTTTATCCCCCTGTCTGTACCTCCTTCCCTGATTGAATTGTGAGCCGCCCTGAGTCCCCTTCGGGGAAAAGGGCGGCATATAAATGTAATCAATCAATCAATCAATCAATTAGTTTTCACCCATTGCTTCTTGTCCTTCAGGTGCTTTGACTCACTCTTCTTGGATATTAGAAACATTCTTCATTTGTTTTAGCCTTCAGTCTTTCTTGCTTTTCTCTGCACTCTTTCTAGAGTCTTGACATCCTTTTTATATTGTAGTGACCAAAACTGGATACAATATTCCAAGTGTGGTCTTACAAACGCATTACAAAATGGTACTGACACTTCACATGATCTTGATTCAATATCTCTGTTATTACAGCCTAGGATTGTGTTGGTTTTTTGGCAGCTGCATCACACTGCTAGGCTTATATTTAAGTGATTGTCCACTAAGACTCCAAAATCTGTCATACACTTACTACTATTGAGCCAGGTACAATTTATTCTATACCTATACATTTGCTTTTTCTTGCCCAAATGTAGAACCTTGTTGTGGCCCAGCAGGAGCCGTTGGAGCTGCCACCAGACTCCGACAGCGAGGGGCCCTATGAGTCGGCCGTGGAGGATGTGGAGGACCCTGGACAGGGTTCCGACTCCGAGCAAGGCGCAGAGTGACTAGTTGGCCACCAGGTGGCGCCTGAACCTTGGATCAGTGGGGAGGAGACAAGAGAGAGTGATCCAGAAACCAACTGTGAGTTGTTCCGGGATGCACGCCGTCGAAGGGCTACTCGGTGTCAAGGACAACTACGCAATTACAGGAGATAATTATGTTCAGCTGATGGTCATTAAGCTCCTCTCCAGACTATAAAAGAGACTGCTTGTGCCACGCCCTTCTTGCAGAAGTCAATGTTTGGGACTAAAGAGAAACGAACTTTGCAGGCTGGATGGCTGCCAGAGTTTGTTTGCATTGCTGCCAAGGTTTCTCGGACATGCTACCAAAGTCCTTATCGGTTTGTTTATTTGGCTTTCAGCCACTGAGAGTCTGGACTTGCTAATTAAAGGACATTCCATTTTACGCTTGTCTTGGCTTTTGTTACTGAACGGAGGAGGGGGTCAGAACAGAACCTTATATTTCTTACCATTGAATTTCATTTTGTTAGATAGGGTCCAATGTTGCATTCTGTTGAGGTCTTTCTGTAACTTGAGCCTATCTTCTGGGGTGTGTATGGAGATTATCAGTCATCCAGGTCATGGTTGTCCCTAAGGTGTTTTTTCAAGAGGCAACTGGACTTTTTGGTTTTTCTTTGAAAAGTTTCTTGGATGAGAGGCAAAACATCTTCAAAGAAAAACCAGAAAGTCCAGTTGCCTCTTGAAAAAGCACCTTTGGGATATCTTCTGGAGTATTGGCTATTCCTGCCAGCTTGGTTTTGTCTGCAGATCTGATGAGTCTTGGAATTGGTTTATCTTTAATATGCCAGGGACTAATATTTTCAGAAGGAGTGGATAATAAAGTGATTTATGGTGAGTGGTTGAATTGCTCTGAATGGAATGATTGAGTTGACCTTTTTGCTCTTATTTCTAGAGTGGTCAGGACTTCCACAAATATAGTTATCACGCTAAAGGTTTTGAGGCAAAGCCACATGGCCTGAATAAGAGATTCCGGTAACTTCATGAACATTTCTGTGAAATTTTACTTGCTTGTTTGCTTTATTGATAATTTCTACTATTTCTACTATTTGAACAGATGCCAATACTACAACAGTAAATTATTTAAAAAAATGATAAGAAGGGGGCAGGAACCCTTAACTACCTCACTCAATGTCAACTATTTACTATTGATGGACATGCTGAAAGAACCACCAAATCCTACACAGAGGGAACATGTCATAACAACATATTCAAAGGCTTTTGAGGAATAACCATATCTTTCTTGGCATTCTTGGCAACAAAATAGAACTGGGTTGCCATTGCTTTCTTGCTGTCTTTGGTTTTGAAGTTGCTTGGACCTTGGTCCAGGCAAGAGCATTGATGAGCTTCTATCCAATATAAGAGTGTTTGTACCCTGGAACAAGGGACGTGGTGGCTCAGTGGCTAAGACACTGAGCTTGTTGATTAGAAAGGTTGGCAGTTCTGTGGTTCGAATCCCTAGTGCTGTGTAACAGAGTGAGCTCCTGTTACTTGTCCCAACCTCTGCCAACCTAGCAGTTTGAAAACATGTAAAAATGCAAGTAGAAAAATAGAAACCGTCTTTGGTGGGAAGGGAACTGTGTTCTGTGCGCCTTCAGCATTTAGTCATGCCGTCCACATGATCGCGGACACGTCTTTGGACAGCGCTGACTCTTTGGCTTTGAAATGGAGATGAGCACCGCCCCCTAGAGTCAGGAACAACTAGCACATATGTGCGAGGGGAACCTTTACCTTTACCCTGGAATAACTCCATTGAAGGAATGAATTTTATTAGTTTGTTGAAATATAAAATACAAATAAAAACGAAAATAATGGAGAAGAAGGGGAGAAAAGGAGAAGAGGAAAAAGTGTGGCATAAAGGGAGAAAGAAAGAAAAAGAAAAGCATTGACTTCCGACTCTTTAGCACGATAGAAATTGGTAATAACACACGCCAACCTTTTTACTTTTACATACTAGCCATTTCTATAACAACAAACCTATCCAACCAGCAAAACCCACAATCAAAGTTTCACTTTTTTTTCACCTCAAGCACAAAGTCCAGAAGTGGTTTCCATGTAGAAGCAAAAGTAGTTCTATTTTTTTCTTTAAAGCAGTCGATTTAGCCATCGCTGCTAATTCCACCCGCTTTTGCAGCCAATCATCCATTGTGGGAATTAAAGCGTCTTTCCATTTTTATGCATAGAGCATTCTGACTGCTGTCAACATATGTAACATTGAGCAGCTGCTTTTAGAGGTGTGATTGAACAGCAGAAAGAGGTTAGCAGAGATTCTCCCACCTGGTGACACCCCCCCCACCGCATGAGCATTGCTGAGAATTTTGAGATTTGATGCGAGAAGCTAGCTGAAGTTTTTCGTAACACTTCTATCTTCTAATTCTCCTTCATGACATTTCCACAGGGGGAACTCAAATACGACAAAGCATTACCGATCCTGCTTTCTTTTCAGTCCTTAGAAGGCTGTGGCTTTATTCTGTTGGAAGAAATGTCCTTCTGGGTTCAGTTCCAAGTGGGGGAAAAGACACTGGAAACATGGAGGCTGCTTGGAAAGATGGTTTAATGGTGGACAGGACCACATGGCTTGAGCTCATGAACAGAAAAGGGGGAATCACATGCTTCCAGATGTTGGATGAAGAAGAAAAAGAGACAGAGATGCTGAAAGTTCCTGGTTTTATGCCCTTTCTGGCCTTTGATCTTGATCTTGTATTCTGATTGGTTGTCAGACTCCCATGGGGCCATGCAGGGGCAACTCTCTAGGCTGTGAGTCCAAGTTTGGTTGAGCATTGCTTCTTCCCAGGTGCCCTGTGGTAAGATGGGTAAAGGCCAAAGACTATCATGCCATCACCCTGGAGCTGAAGGGGGGAAAGATCTTTGTTATGTAGAATAGACTGGCCCAGGCTTGGCTCATTGATAAAGCTGGAGGCTATTAACAGTGAGCCTGCTTCCTGACTAAAAATATATTTCTCCATTTCTGATTCGGGGAAATATAATATTCTGCCTTTTCAATATTTCCCAGAATTTTTTTATTTTTCTAGGAGAGGGGTGGGTTTTAATTTCCTACTATTCAAATTGTTGAATCCAGTAGAAAATTTTTAGATTCCTCACCTCCACCCCATTTTAAGAGAAAAGATGCCAAGCAATTTTGGGGCATTCGAAAGTTTACTTCCTAACTTCAGAAAAGTTTGAAAAAAGTAAAAACCCTAAGTGCAGATACACATCTGTATGTTTTCCATATGATCTCAGCACAGTGACCAACCTCGAGAAAAATTAGGATGAAGGAAAAAGAATGCATGTTGAACAGGTTTTGTGGCAGTTCACGAAACTGAATTGGGATCCCGACAAGAAGAAAAAGCAGGCATTTACCTGTAGTTAACGTTACTCATTATCCTTTATTAAGTAAGCAATATTTGCAGCTTCACTCCCATTATAGGGTGGAACTACATTCCTGAAAGTGTGAAAGCAACATTTCCCCCCAGAGAATAAACACATTTGGCATATGCAAGTTGCCAAGTGAAAACTAAATCTTGGCTGTGAAATTACAAGGCCTGTCATCAATAAAATATATTGCTCTCAGGTTCAGGCAATTAATTATCTCCCACCCTCTTATAGCCCTGAGTGATTTTACTGTGTTACGAGCTTTTCCCACTTCTTTTTCATCTGTATGAGTTATACAATAGATTGCTTTTCCACCAGCTTCAGGGCTACTGATGATTTGCAAATTCCTATCGGCATCTCAGAATCGGTATTTTGAACATAGCGTTTGTGTGAGAATGTAATCAGGTTGCAAAGATCAAAACAGCAGGCCAGGGTCCATCATGAGTTCCAGATGGATCGCAACAGATTTGAACCCTGGGTCCTACCTGTCCTATCTGTCAAAATGACATTCAAGAGAGAGAAAACTAAGGTTGTACATTTAGGCAAGAAAACCCAAATGTAAGATACAGGTTAGGTGAAACTTGGCTCAATAGCAGGAACCGTGAGTGGAAAGTTTCTTCATCTGCACCTTCAGATGAGTGTAAGATCAGGTTAGGGACAGATCCTCATGGAGAAAATCTGTAGTTGCTAGAGGTCCAAAATGACTTGACTACATACATAACATAGCTACATACATTACATAACTAATGACACAATCAATTGACTATACACTTCAGAAGTAAATCCTTCCATAGAGCTTTGGGATTATATTAAAAGCAACACACAGAAAAGGCTGAAAAGAATATATAAGTTACTAGCTGGAATCCGTGTTTCACGATGAAACCATGTGATCAGGCTATGCAGGAGAAATTTGGTTCACAATCCTTTGGCTCAGTGGTGGCCGGTGATTGAAACACATAAAGGAATATTGCTCCCGCTGCCTTTAGTCCAGAAGCAGTTCCATAGGTGGAAGGCGTAGACATTTTGGTGAGGTACCAACATTTAGTATTGTAAGAAGCCCCAGACCGCTCCTGAGTGAAGGAGTGAAATGCCTGCCAGTTTGAACTGAGGTAACGGAATATGAGGCAACTGGCAGTTGGAACAGAGTTCTTTTCAGGTGGGGAGGGGGAGTAGAACTCCTTAGCATCAGAGCGCATTAATGACTGTATAAGAATTACTAATGATCTGATGGTCATTTCGAAAAATCCTTTCTTAGCGAGCACCTAGGAGCCAAGAGGAACATACGTGCTAAATTTCAAATTTGTAGGCTTAGCTTGTTGAATTGCTCTCAAATGGCTCTGCAAGTTTCATTCTGTATTAACATGGACATTAGCCTGGAATGTCCTCGTCCCTGCACCCAGTACAAAGATATTTTTAATAACGTGGAAAGCAGGTATATCAATGCATTGCTTCTATTCTTATGGAAGAATAGAGTACCATCTCTCATTCATCACCTGCCCTCCAGGAAATATAGTACAATGGACAATTTGGTCTAATAGTTAAGGTGTTAGCTTAGAAACCAGGAGACTGTGAGTTCCAGTCCCACTTTAGGCATGAAATCTGGCTGGATAATCTTGGCCTGGGGCCCTCTCTCTCTTAGTCCAACTCACCTCCCAGGGTCATTATTGTGGGGAAAATAAGCGGAGGAAAGAGTATTAGGTGTGTTTTCTGTCTTGAGTTATTTATAAAAATAGTAAAGGCATGATATAAATCAGTGGTAGTCAACCTGGTCCCTACCGTCCACTAGTGGGCGTTCCAGATTTCATGGTGGGTGGTGGGGGTTTGCTGTAACTGTGCTTTGTAAATTTTATAAAGTAAAGTTACTTCCCTACTTTATAAATCACCATTACTCTGGAACCGGTGGGCGGTCAGAAAAGTTTACTACTAACAGATATAAAAGTGGGCGGTAGGTATAAAAAGGTTGACGACCCCTGATATAAATAAATAACCCTTACCCACTTATTTTGGGAGAAAGACCCAAGCACAGAGCACACCTTTCTGATCCTTGGTGGTATAATTTGGAAAAACAATCATCTGATCTTTGAAAGAGTGGAGGTTCTCTGTGGTAACCATACAACAACCTCGTTTCCATTAAACCATTTTTCTGTATTCACACAATGCAGTGATTCATAAGCCATGAGCTGAGTCCACATAACACACACTAACCTGCAAAACAATAGCAACTGTTCTGTTTAGCATGTTGTGTGAATATAATCTGGTTAAATGTGTGATGCAAATACTGATTTAATGTGAGGATGGGCACACTGAAATATAATGTTTTTTCTTAAACACTGAAGCTAAAAATATCACTGTATTCAATGGAGCATTAATGATGCTTCTTATTCAAGAACAATTGTGCAAGTAAATCAGACACTAGTGAGTTTTTCCCACACGAACTCCGAAGAGCATATTGAAAAAATGTTTACAATTTAAGAATCCCTCTCAGGGGTGGGTTTTTTTTTTATAGTCTCTGAAAAATAACCTCACCTCCGAAATAAAAGAATAGATATATAATTCAACCTGAAACTCTGACTGGATGGAAATAAAGCTTTCATTTATTGCATATTAAAGATGCTTATTATTTCCCAATCAAAACCATAAATTACATAAATTAAGCAGCATGAGAAAACAATAAAAGAAGCTTATCTATGCATCAGTTTGCACCTGTTTGCTATAAAGAGCAGACACATATTTTAAAAAGATGTTTGAAGTTGAATGGAGATATGGTGCCTATTAAAGAAGCATGCAGGTGTTCACATAACTCATAAGACAGACAGAGAGAGAGAGAGAGAGAGAGAGAGAGAGGGGGGAAAAAAGAAAGAATTCAGATTAAAACCTGCAGAGAGATAATCAGTCAACCTCTGCTTCGAGCTATTGATTCTACTTTCAAACTACTTTTCCTATTTTCCTACTAGGAAATGTCTAACCTTCAAGATAGTTCAGTGTAAGAAGTTAGCACCCACCCCTCTCCTAGAAAAATGAGATATTTTAGGAAATATTAAAAGGGCAGAATAGTTCCCCTAAAAGGGAGGCAGAAACTCAACCCCTCCACATTTGTCAATGGGCCATTAAGGCTTGGGCCAGTCTATTCTACATAACAAAGATCTACTCCTTCAGGCAGAGCCATAGAGGAATTGCCCAAAGCCTTTTTATTACATCATCACTCAGCAAGAGTCAACCAAGCCTGGGACCCAAAGACAGCCTACAAAGTTACCCCTGCATGTCCCCATGGGAGTCTGACAATCTATCAGAATACAAGCTCAAATTCAAAGCCCAACAGAGGATATAAATCTATCTCTATCTCTCACCCATGTGGCTTTTTGCCTAGGACCTCTAACCATATGGTCCTGTCCACCATTAAAACCATCCTTTCATGAATGCAGTGTCTTTTTCTCCACTTGGAACTGAACCCAGATAGACATTTCTTCCAACATTATACCAGGAATCCAAAAGTAGGTCACTACTACTTTTATTGTAAAGCTATAGTTACAGAATCTTGCAAGTCTGAATGTACTCCTCCCCCTTCCTCCCCTTTCTGGGACCTGGGGGGTGGTGGTCTTGTCTGAGATGCTTTCTCACGTTACAGTCCTGTCCCAGACTCAGGTTTCTTTTTATCTGAACATGGCCTTGGTAGTGCCTCTTCTTCTAGTCCTCAAGATCATTCGCTCTACATAAAATGGTTGAGGTTTTTACACGTTCATTATATCTATCTTGCTGCACCTTGCGTCTAGTCTGCTGATTATCCTTATTTCCTAGAACCTGTTCTAATTTGCCTGAATTCTTCTTAAATTGGGATGGTCAGGACAGGACACCATAGGACCTTGAGGTGAATTTTGACAAAATGCAATAAATAGGTGGAATTATGATGTTTCATCACCTGGAAACTATACCTTTATTGGAGACCTGCTAAAATTGCATATTTTGCGTCTCTTTCCTCAGTGAAGATTTCTGGATTTGCTCTCTTATTAAATCTCACACTCTATTTTTAGCAGATTTTTTTTCATAACCTAGCAAAATAGTTTTGCAGATTCTTTATTTCTTCTGGGGGTATTAACTATCCCAGTTTTCTCAACTGCACACAGCTGGTAATCTGCATCTTTTTAGTGGATCATTGAAGCACTTGAAAGTTTATCTGTGTCCTCAAAGTCATTTAAGTGGTTCCTGTCATCTGCAATTTTTCCCCCTCTGGAAATCCACCCCTAATCTCACAGGTGGGGAATGGAAGGATTTCTTTTCCTTGAAGACAGCTGGTCATTTGCATTCTTTTAGAGAGTAGTTGAGACCACTTGGAGATTTATCGGTGTCCTGAGGGTCACTTGAATGGTGCAAATGGGTGTGGAGCCTTCTAAACTGCAGGATGTTTTCTGACCTGAGTCCAGTGGTGGGTTCCTACTGGTTCACACTGGTTCAGCCAAACTGGTAGTGGTTTGGCGGACTGTGTTCCTGGAACTGGCAGCGACCCAGGCCTGCCATAACTGGTTTTCCTGGTGATGCTGTAGGCTCCGCCATCTTGGTTTTTGCTTCTGCGCATGTGCAGAACAATATTTATTGTACTGCACATATGTGTGCAATGCACGTCAAGCACACGTGGTGCACCCACAAGCAAACCAGCAGTAGCAGCTGCCAGAACCCACCCCTGCCTGAGTCCCTTCCCTGTTGAAGACAAATGCAGGCTGTTGGGGTTGAGTTCTGTGCTGTCTGCATCTCATACTGAAGTGCAAATGGTTCCTGTAGCTGCAATTTTTCTGGAAATCCATTCATACTCCCACACCACTCTAAGGATGTTCATCCCAAAATGCATAGCTAAAGGTCTATGGAGATTCTCAGATTTCTCCTCCTCCTCCTCCTCCTCCTCCTCCTCCTCCTCCTCCTCCTCCTCCTCCTCCTCCTCCTCCTCCTCCCCCCTCCTCTTCTTCTTCTTCTTCTCCTCCTTTTCCTCCTCCTCTTCTTCTCCTTCTCCTCCACATCCTCCTCTCCTCCTCCCTTCTTCTCCTCCTTCTCCTCCTCCTCCCCCTCTTCCTCCTCCTCTTCTTCCTCCTCCTCTTCTTCTCCTTCTTCTCCTTCTCTTCTGCCTCTTCCTCCTCCTCCTCCTCCTCCTCCTCTCCTCCTTCTCCTCCTCCTCCTCTTCTTTCTCCTCCTCCTCCTTCTAAAATGAGAATGGATGAGAAGCAAAATGTCTTCAAAGAAAAAATAAGAAAGTCCAGTTGCCTCCTGAAAAAGCACATTTGGGACAGCCATGACCTGGATGACTGAGAATCTCCATCAACACTCTGAAAGATTAATGCAATCATCTTTTGCAAGTTCTTTTAAAAAATACTGAAATCTTATAAGATCTCATGACCTTGTGAGACTTTGATTATATTTCTTTCAGGAGCCCAGACAATCTTACAAAATTTGATGGTGATGATGTGATCTAGACGTCTGCAAACACCTTGTGTAATGTGTATATATATAACAAATCAATATTTAACAAAGGTTATAGCTTAGGCATGTTATTAATATTATAATGGATATTTATACCTAGGCAGGTATATAATTATTACATTCCCTCCACCTGTCTTGAAAGGTTTGAGACAGGAATAGACTTGCGAGGAGGGAAGAAAGAGGGACATAGTTTAAATATCTGTAGGTGCACTTTGTTTACTAATGGCAGGATTAGGATGTTGGTTTCTATCCCTATCAGGATCAGGGAGATACATTCTATTCTATTTGCTCCTTTTTTCATTTAATTTGATGAATGAGACTTCCTTTAGACATTCTTTCAAAAGAGAGGAGAAATCTGGAGAAAGTTTCATGCAGTGGAGTATGGCTGATTTTGCACTTAGGTAAGATCAAAGAACGGGTGGGATTCAAAACTGTTAGCAACTGGTTCTCAGCCCAGCTGCTGTGCGGGCGTGACCATGGTGGGTGTGGCCTACTTGGCCTCCTGCACCACAGAGTGTGCGTTTTCACCCTCCTTGGAAGCTTCCTCTCTGGAAGCTTTCCTTAACAACCGGTTTGCCCAAACCTGTGCAAACCGGCTGAATCTCACATCTGCCAAAGAACTTATATGAAACCTGGGTTTTATCTAGAGCAGCAGAGTACAACCTTGGCCTTTTTAAGACAGCTGGTTGGGGAATTTTGGGAGTTGAAGTTCACAAGTCTTAAAATTACCATCTCTCCAGCAGTCCTCAAGCTCCCTGGCTTAGATATCTATTAAAACACAAAAGAAGGGCATTCATGGGACACTCTTCCGTCCAATAACATCTGCAGCAAATTATGATGATGTCAAACGGAAATGTCCATAGGAGGGGGTGCAGTCATAGTTTCGATAGCTATTTGTCTTGGCTGGTCTGAGACTACCTGCCCTGGGCAATGAGTTGGAGTAGTACAACGATTCTCAACCTTGGTCATTCTTTTTTTTAAAAAAAAAATACAAATAATACAAACATAGCAAATATAAAAAAGAAAGAGAAAAGGAAAAGGAAAAGAAACAAATATGAGTCCCTTCGGGGAATAGGGAGGCTTACAAATCGAATAAATACCAAATACCAATTATAGTGCACCCCCATCCCCTAGAGACCTTTTATTTTTACCCTTATATTTCTTTGTCTATAACAACTAAAAGATATACAATATATTCCAATTGTGCTCTTATCCCCTCCAAAAAAACATATATTCTTGAGTTGGTTTATTCCCTTTGCCTTCCACCAACACTGATTTTATAAAATCCCCCCATATTTCAACTTTGGTCATTTTAAGAGGTATGGACTTCAACTCCCACATCCTAGAGTTGCCAACATTGAGAAACATTGGGCTGGAAGACCTCTAAGATCTATTCCCATTTTATAAGAAGCCAAGATGTCTTCAAATAGGTAATCATGGCTATTCAAAATCATTTTGAATTTCTTGACTTCGCCCAGGTGAACATTCCAGTAAAATAATGACATGCATGAGATGGGGTCATAATACAAATTTATTTACTTATTCATACAATTGCTACAGCTGCCCATCTCAAGCACGTGATTCCATATGGTCTTGCATCCGTAGATTTGATACAAGCAGGAAAGTTGAAGAATTTGCCTGAATACAGCCATGCCCTTTTCACCATCTGCCCTCTCTCTTCCATTTGAGACCAAATGCAAGCCAGTAGTTTGGACACAAGGATGGGTACGGCATTAAAGAACTGTAAATAATCAAGGAGAGAAGCAACCTAGAACTAAGGAGAAATTTCCTGACAGTGAGAACAATTAACCAGTGGAACAACTTGCCTCCAGAAGTTGTGAATGCTCCAACACTGGAAGTTTCTAAGATGTTGGATAACCATTTGTCTGAAGTGGCGTAAGGTTTCCTGCCTGAGCAGGGGGTTGGACTAGAAGACCTCCAAGGGCCCTTCCAACTCTGTTATTCTATGATGAAAAACCCGAGCTAAAATAAAATATGTTTATTTTCAGTACCAGAATTCATTCAGTGATAGAAATCAGTGCTTTTCTATCACTTTTTCTAATTCTTCCAGCTTTCCTTCATTCTTTTTTATCACAAATGAATACACTTCCAAATAAAGCAATGTTCTATTTGCTTCCCAAGAATGCCCACTGTATAAGATGTGTGGAGGCCAGGTGGTATTCCTGGATGTAGCTGGTGCATAACCTTCATGGGGAGTTTTCTGTGAGGTGTGAAATCCAGAAGGTCAACTGCTAGGTCTGTGTTGGCTAATCTTTTTGTCATCGCGTGCTGAAAGCGCATACAGTCCTGCACCCATAATGCAATGCACGCCCAACCCCCCCACATCCATGTGCATATGTGAGTGACCCCCGTGTTCCCCCCATGCGCATGTGACCCCCCCTGTGTCCCATTTTGGACCTAGTAAGCCTCCCTGCAGTCTCATGGGAGCAAAAAAGGCCGCGGAAGGTGGCCCCCCTGCCTCCCGTGCATGCATGCATGACCCCCACAATCCCTGCACATGCACCCATGACTCCCCCACAGCCTGTGCATGCGTGCATGACAAAAAACCAGCTGGTTGGCAGGAGACATGCACATGTGCACAGTGGAGCTCAGGTGGGGCAACCGTTTGTGTGCCCCCTAGAGAGGGCTCTGCATGCCACCTGTAGCAGGTGTGCCATAGGTTCGCCATCCCGGTGCTAGCTCATTGCCTTGTTTGAAGTTCTGTATTTCATCTCAAGGAGTTAAGACTGCATGGAAGTCATCAGTCCGTTATGGAGTTATGGTTAAACAATAGAATTGGATTGTAAATATTGGCACAAGTCTTCAAATGATTCTTTGTTAGCAAGTACAATACAATAGCAGAAGGGACTTTGGAGGTCTTCTAGTCCAACCCCCTGCCTAGGCAGGAAACCCTATACTGTTTCAGACAAATGGCTATCCAACGTCTTCTTAAAGACTTCCAGTGTTGGGGAATTCACAACTTCTGGAGGCAAATTGTCCCACTGATTAATTGTTCTAACCGTCAGGAAATTTCTCCTCAGTTCTAGGTTGCTTCTCTTCTTGATTAGTTTCCACCCATTGCTTCTTGTTCTACCCTCAGGTGCTTTGGAGAATAGTTTGACTCCCTCTTCTTTGTGGCAACCCTTGAGATATTGGAACACTGCTATCATGTCTCCCCTAGTCCTTCTTTTCAGTAAACTAGACATACCCAGTTCCTGCAACCGTTCCTCATATGTTTTAGTCTCCAGTCACCTAATCATCATTGTTGCTCTTTTCTGCACTCTTTCTAGAGTCTCAAGATCTTTTTTATAGTGCAGTGACCAAAACTGAATGCCGTATTCCAAGTGTGGCCTTACTAAGTCATTATAAAGTGGTATCAACACTTCACGTGATCTTGATTCTATCCCTCTGTTTATGTAGCCTAGAACTGTGTTGGCTTTTTTGGCAGCTGCTGCTCACTGCTGGCTCATATTTAAATGGTTGTCCACTAGGACTCCAAGATCCCTCTCACAGTTTCTTCTATTGAGCAAGGTACCATGTATACTGTACCCATGCATTTCGTTTTTGTTGCCTAAATGTGGAACCTTACTCTTTTCACCATTGAATTTCATTTTATTAGAAGTCTTAAAAGATTTAATATTAAAGTCAGAAAACCCATTTATTTAATGTGAAAATATTGTATTTATGAGATCAGCCTTGATCTCCTCCCTTCTGCACTCCCTAAGCGTCTTAATATTTGTTCTCAATAATCTCACAGCACAGATTTGGGGATAATTGGAGAAGTGCACAAGGGAAGTTTAAAAATGAAGAACAAAATCTGAGTCCTCTCTCTCACACACACACTTGAGTTTCGTGATATTATTGAATGGACAGATTTAGATATATTGAAATGTATTTTTAAAGTTCTTAGACAGGTTCAGCTTGACTCATGTTATCTCTGTGGAATCATGCACTTTGGTTGATAACAGTAATGACAAAGATAAAGGTTCCCCTTGCAAATGTGTGCTAGTCATTCCCAACTCTAGGGGGCGGTGCTCATCTTCATTTCAAAGCCAAAGAGCCAGTGCTGTCCAAAGACATCTCCGGGGTCATGTGGCCGGCATGACTAAAAGCCGAAGGCGCACGGAATGCTGTTGCCTTCCCACCAAAATGATGCCCATTTTTCTACTTGCATTTTTACATGCTTTTGAACTACTAGGTTGGAAGAAGTTGGGAGAAGTAAAGCGAGCTCACTCTGTTACGCAACACTAGGGATTCGGACCGCCAAACTGCTGACCTTCTGATCAAAAAGCTCAGCATCTTAGCCACTGAGCCACTGCATTCCTCTTGATAAGAGTACAGAACTGCTTTACATGTCTTCTCCTGGGACTTCTTTTGACTTCCCAGTCTAGGCTTCTGCCTTGCAATTGCCTCTTGGTCTTTCAACTAAGTTCTCACCAAGCCTGATCCTGCTTAGATACTAGACTTAAACTATTGCTGCTGAAACATGCATTTCCCATCCCACGATGGGAAATCTACACATATTTCCACAATCAAGATGGGTAGAAGTGAGAGGTCCTTGGTGCTCTCTGAGCTTGCTTGTTTTCTTGCAGACGTTTCATTACCCAAACTAGATAACATCATCAGCACTGTTTCCAAACCTGAGCTACAAATAGTCTCCTTTATGGCTAGAAGTGCACAGTATTACGTTTGACTGAGTTTGAAATTTTGGGGTACTCTTACTATGGACATGTCCTCTGAAGTTCTAACATAGAGAACAGAAACCAGAGCAAAGTTATACAGAACGAAGTACAGAAGATACAGATCAGGGGTGGGTTCCTGCCAGTTCTAACCTCTTCTATAGAAGAGATTCCACAAATCTACAGTGCCGTTTAGAACCGGTTCCAGCTCTCTCCCCCGGCCCGTCCGCACATCATCAAGATGAAGAGTGAGAGGAGGAATTCTGAGAGTTGAAGTCCCCAAGTCTTAAAGCTGTCAAGTTTGAACACCCCTGATACTTTTTTCTAAAGGGTTAGAGGTGCAAGGGTCTTGTAACTTGACAGCTTTAAGACTTGTGTGCTTCAAATGCCAGAGTTTCTGAGCCAACATTTTGGTTGCTAAGCAAGAGTGTTATTAAGTGAGTTTCACCACATTTCACAAGTTGGCCGCGCCCACCCAGTCACATGGCTGCCAAGCCACTCCCACAAAGTAGGCCATACCTACAGAAGAGGTTCTAAAAATTTTGGAAACCCACCACTGATACAGATACATAAACAATTGTCTGTCTTACATTTTTGAAAGAGAGAATTAAAATTACACATCAGGGCTTAAACCAATATTGAGGTTAAAAATAAAATATAACTCCATTCAAGTTTTAACATCAGAATCCTACCGTGGCATTATTTACCCATTTACCTCCAAAGTGGTGCATTTCTCCTTGATATAAGTAATGGGACCCACAATAAAATAATGTGGCAAATTGTGCTGCTTGACAGTCATTTCTTCAGATTCTTAAAATTGGATGCTCTCACTACAACCTTTGAATAGTACAGGACTCTGAGGTGTCATTTCCAATAATTGCAAGTCTTGTGGATGTGGGCATCTATTAATCACCCTGAAGTATGTAGACATATATTATACTAACAGCATTTGAAAGAACAGCAGAGAATTATCTTTTAAAAGAGGGAGCCTCTCTGCCATTCTGATACATTCTCCAAATTCTCCATTTCATCTCCTCTTCATTTAAAGGGCCAGCTGGTCCTTTAAAACAAATAGCAATGCAATGTGGTGTAAGATGTGTCAGCCTAGAATGCTTTTTAGGGCTGGGAAGAGGGGAGGCTTTTCTCTCTGTAGGTAGTCCTTGACTTATGGCCACAATTGGGATCAAAACTTCCATTGGTAAACTTAAGCGAGTTGTGCCCCATTTTATGACCTTCTTGGCATGTTTAAGAAAATAGCAATATAGCAATAGCAGTTAGACTTATATACCGCTTCATAGGGCTTTCAGCCCTCTCTAAGCGGTTTACAGAGTCAGCATATTGCCCCCAACAACAATCCGGGTCCTCATTTCACCCACCTCGGAAGGATGGAAGGCTGAGTCAACCTTGAGCCGGTGAGATTTGAACCGCTGAACTGCAGATAGCAGTCAGCTGAAGTGGCCTGCAGTACTGCACTCTAACCACTGCGCCACCTCGGCTCTGAGAGAATCACGGCAGTTGTTAAGTGAATCACATACATTAAGCGAATCTGGCTTTCCCCACCGACTGCTTGTCAAAAGTTGGCTTGGAAAGTTGCAAATAGTGGTCACATGATCCTAGGAGCTGCCGTCATTGTAAATACAGGCCCAGAGGTGGTATTCAGCCGGTTCGGACTGGTTCTGGTGAACCAGTAGTTTTGACAATCAGTTGGCCCCGCCCACCCATCCCCGCCAGTGGTGGGTTTCAAAACTTTTTGGAACCTACTCTGTGGGTGTGGCCTCCTTTGTGGGAGTGGCTTGCCAGCCATGTGTCCAGATGGGTGTGGCTTGCTGGCCATGTGTTTACTTTCTCTCTCTCTCTCTCTCTCTCTCTCTGTCTCTCTCTCTCTCTCTCTCTCTCCTTCCTTTTGTCTCTCTGTCCCTTTTTTCTTTTTTTCTTTCATCTCTCTCTCACTCTTTTTCTTTCTTTTTTCTTTTTTCTTTATTTATTTCTTCCTTCCTTTCTCTTTCTCTCTCTCTCTCTCTGTCAGTCTGTCTGTCTCTCTCTGTGTGTGTGTGTGTGGCAGTGGTGGGTTTCAAAATTTTTTGGAACCTCTTCTAACCGGTTCGGTAGATTTGACGAACCGGTTCTACCGAATAGGTGCGAACTGGTAGGAACCCACCTCTGATCCCCGCCCTATCCTGTCCTTTATTTCCTGCTTTCTAGCTCAACTCAAGCGCGCGGCACAGATGATTTCCTCCCCTCGCTGTTCTACTTACCATTGCTGATATGGAAGGTAAGCAACTGAGCTTCTAAATGCTCCATTTTCAGTTCTGCGCACAAGCAATTTGAAGTGCACATGCGCACACACTCACCAAACTGGTTGTTAAAACGGCAGCATCCCAACCCTGTACAGGCCAGTTGCCAAGTGCCCAAATTTTGATCATGTGACTGTGGAGATGCTTTGATGATCATATGCGAAGAACCATTTATAAGTCCCCTTTTCCCGAGCTGTTGTTAATGAATGGTTTTAAGTGAAGGACTCCCTGTATTCTTTTTTTCACCTACTCTCTATTCAGGAAGTCTGAAAATTTAGCAATCAGCTTTACACAACAGCGTCCCTGCCTTCTGAGCAACCCCCTCCAAAGGACCTCAGATTGATGTCACCGTGGCTGGTGGAGAGACATTATCTGCAGAAGGTTTTTCTATCTCAGGTACATTTGGCTGTTATGGATTCCCCAGGCGATAATCTCTTGGCAGCAACTATGGGGATGCCTAAAACTTTCGTCAATCATTTATTTTACTCTATTAGGTTCTGTAATCCTAACAACATCAAGGTAGTACATCTGCTTAGCTAAATTTTTGTGACTTGCAATTAGTACACCTCTGTGTTGTTTTGATCTACCATGACAGCTGTGTGATGGGACACTTGCCTTGGGGTTTATCTCCTGTTTTATTTGGCAGCTTCCTTGAAGGTATATAAGCCTCTCATATTCCTTCTGAAAGAAGAATAAAATCTATTTTACTCCAAATGTTGTGACCGCTCTCTTGAAACCCATACAAGACAGCTGTCACGCCATATCTCAATGCAAGAGTTGGCTTGGGCGCGGCTTCCTAGCCAGGTGTCTCGTTTTTAACAAATCGGTAAGTGGCAAAGCTACTGTTGAAAGAAATGTCCTCCTGGGTTCAGCTCCAAGTGGGGAAGAAGACACTGGAGACATGGAGGCTGCTTGGAAAGATGGTTTATTGTTGGACAGGGCCATATGGCTTGAGCCCTGACCAGAAAAGGTGATCACATGCTTCAATGTAGGTGAAGAAGAAGAGAAGGGCGGAGGAAGGGGCTTGCTAGGCTTTTTATACCCTGTTCAGTTCCACCTCTCTGTTTCCTGTTCCTGTGTAAGAAATGTATTCTGACTGGTTGTCAGACTCCCATGGTGCCATGCAGGGGCTACTCTCTAGGCTGTGATGAGTTCTCAGATGCCTTGTGGTCAGTTGAGTAATATCCCTTCCCCCTACAGCTGCAGTGAGGAGAAGTCTTTATTATGTAAAGTGGGCTAGCCTGACCATCTTAATGGCCCATTAGCTGGTGATGGGCAGAAAGCTATAGGCAACTATTCTGTCTTTTGAAACATGTTTCTTTTCACATCCAGATAAATATTCTGCCTTTTCAATATTTCCTAGGATATTTCATTTTTCTGGGAGAGGGCTGGATAATAACTTCCCACACTACCATGGCAAATGATGGAATGAATTGGCGGTAAAAATTATCAAATCCCAGGAAGCTTTGCAACTGCTTCAGAGCCAAGGTGGCGCAGTGGTTAAATGCAGCACTGCAGGCTACTGCTAGATCAGCAGGTCAGCGGTTCAAATCTCACCGGCTCAGGGTTGACTCAGCCTTCCATCCTTCCAAGGTGGGTAAAATGAGGACCCAGATTGTTGGGGGCAATATGCTGACTCTCTGTAAACCGCTTAGAGAGGCCTGAAAGGCCTATGAAGCGGTATATAAGTCTACTGCTATTGCTATTGAGTCCTGGATGACCAGCAATCCATTACCTCCTGAACCTTTGCTGGATCCATTTCAATTCCCCACGATGACGTGGGTGGTGCACTTGCAGAGTTATGAGGGAAGCCATGTGGAGCCGCTTCGCATTGCCACATGGTCCTCAAAAGTCTGCTCCGGAGTAGACAGCCCAGCTACCCCGCGAATGTCACAAGGGCTGGTAACAGCAGTGCAAGTGGTTATGGCACACTGCCAGGGCAGGAAGGCATTATAGCCACCTTATGATACTCGATGTCATCCAAGACACCCTAAACCTTAAACTTATGTTAATGAAACACCATTGGTGTGTTTGCCTCAATTGCTGTGCCCAAACAAATAAATCATGCTATTGATTAATGCGTGATGGCCTGATTATAACAACAAGAGCCGTGATGGTGCGTGACCCGTCAAAACCGCGTTCGACTACACCGCGCTCGACTAAACCGCGTCGCTGACATCATCAACAGGGCGACAACAGCCAGCGCGGAGAAAGAAGGGCGCTTTAAATAATTCAACTTAAGGTAAGGGCTAGGTTTAGGGTTAGGTTTAGGGTTAGGTTTAGGGTTAGGTTAAGGGTTAGGGTTAGGTTAAGGGTTAGGATTAGGTTTAGGGTTAGGTTAAGGGTTAGGTTTAGGGTTAGGTTTAGGGTTAGGTTTAGGATTAGGTTTAGGGGGGTTAGGTTTAGGTTTAGGGGTTAATTTTAGGTTTAGGGTTTACAGTGTGCTTCTGTCTCCGCGCTGTTGTCGCCCTTTTGATGACGTCAGCAACGCGGTTTAGTCGGGCGCGGTTCAGTCGAGCGAGGTTTTGTCGGTGAACCGTGATGGTGCAGTGGTTAGAATGCAGCATTGCAGGCTAACTCTGCCTACTGCCAGGAACCCTGACCGGCTCAAGGATGATTCAGCCTTCCATCCTTTTGAGGTTGGTAAAATGAGAACCCAGATTGTTGGGGGGCAACATGCTGACTCTGTCAAACTTCTGTAAAGCGCTGTGGTATGTAAGTGCTATAGACAATCACTGGTTTTAAAGATTTATTTATCAAAATGCTCATATCTGGTGACAGAAGGAATTGAGCTCTCCCACAAAATGCAATGTGCTGCACCTTTAACTGTACTAATAAAGGAGAATATTTGTTGCTCAAGGTTGACTGCTAGCCAACCTTGCTAGTCACTAATGATGTTACCTAGTTTGGGTTATGAAAGGTCTGCAAGAAAACAAGCAAGCTCAGAGAGCACCAAGGACCCTTCAACTGTCCATTTCCATTTTAGCCTAGTCTAGTGTTTCATGGACTTACACCACATCGGTGTGAAGTCCTTCTCTGAGGACACCCACAGTAATGTGTCTTAGGTATCATGCTATGCTGCTGTTTCTAAATGCTTCAGGCATTCTAATTTTTATGTAGTTAGATCTATCCAGCCAGATGTGTAGCCAACTACTAGGGAGTGAGAGGAGAACGTCTACACAGAATGAGATTGGTCTTTCAGAGAGAATTTAGGGGGTCATACTAGGTCAACTTTAGTTTCCTGTCTTCTCTCTTGACAAATTACACCAGCATCCTACGCCTAGTTATATGCCTTATGTTTTTAAACACTTAAAATTGCAGAATGCTGTTTGACGGTTTTGGATGTTGCAATTCCGTAAGTTGTATAAACCCAACACATTTGGAGGACAACGGTTTCAGGGTGGCTGGTTTTACTAAATCAATTCTAGCTGAAATTTACGACTTAATTAAATATTTCCAAGTTGTGAAATCTGGAAGTTGCAATATTAGATTCAGGAACAGTTTCTAATGGTGTCTCATAAGGCCTAAATTATTATATACAGGGATTGATTTTGGAGTGATTTAATCATTTACATACACTCCATTCATTCTATTGTTCTCCACACCCATGATCCTTGCTTGAACTTGTAACTTGGTCTCCAAGAGATGGAACAGATACAGCATCACTCAAAGTAGATGATTAGGATCTTCTCAATGTTTTGGGAGAGAGGCAGGACTTTGCCATCACCCTTTCTGGCTACTTTGCCAAGTGGCACAACATAACCGCGAACGTCAAAAGCGCGCCGACAACACCGCGGCGCTAAAACCACGATGTCAAAAGCGCGCCCACAACAGCGCGCCGACAGAAGCGCGATTTAACTTAAGGTAAGGTTTAGGGTTAGGTTTAGGGTTAGGTTTAGGGTAGGTTTAGGGTAGGTTTAGCGTTAGGTTTAGGGTTAGGTTTAGGGTTATTTTTAGGGTTATGCTACAGCGCGCTTCTGTTGGCGCGCTGTTGTCGCGCGGTTTTGACGGTGCGGTTTTGTCACCGCGCTTTAGTCACACGCGCTTTAGTCTACCGCGGTTTTGTGGTGGAACCACTTTGCCATCACATAAATTGAAGAACGGGAGAACAGCTTGGTATAATGGTTAATGTTACCTTCCCACCAAAGGTGGTTCCTATTTTTCTTCTTGCATCTTTACATGCTTTCGAACTGCTAGATTGGTAGAAGCTGGGACAAGTAGTGGGAGCTTACTCTGTTACGTAGCACTAAGGATTCGAACTGCCAAATTGCTGACCTTTCTGATCAACAAGCTCAGCGTCTTAGCCACTGAGCCACAGTGTCCCACATAATGGATATTATTCAGCAACAATATGAAAGTAGATTACCACTGACATCTGGTATATATTTATTGACTGCTACAGCGGAGTTGGACTAGATGACCTACCAGGCCCCTTCCAACTCTGTTAATCTGTTAAATGATATATGTTGAATAACTAAAGGATTGTGTCAGCAAGTAAATTCTTTTTGAGGATTATCCATTGGTAGGTGGAGAATATGCAATACAATTCCTAAAAAAATTAATGAAAGATTGTTGAATTTGATTAATCAGTGGGTACCACATTGACTTTTAATTGAATTTGAAGGATTTTTCAATTTGTGCATGGGCTATTATGTACTCTGATGAATTCAAAAATCTCTTTTTATATTTTAAAAGGTGGTGTGATGATATTTACTTGTTGAGATAAACTAAAAACCAGGTAATTTTGCCTCCCAAGAGATGCAAGAATAAGAAATTAGCTTCATTTGGAATAAGCATTTTCTAAAAGATCTGTGGTTTTCCCTTTCACTTTCCATGATCTCTTGCAGTGATCATAATCTAATTATCAGAGCAACATTAATGTTTAAGAGATGTGATTAAGGATAGGAGCAACTCTCGGTATATTGAAGTGGAGAACCTCTGGCACTAAACGCTGTAATCCATTTTTCATTTATGTGTTTTCTCTATTGAAAACAAAGCCAGAAATAGCATCGGGGAAACAACTGGGAATATTATTAGAATGTTTTCCAAGTCTGGGATATGATATCATTAGAGCTCCCCATGAAACTCCACGTGAGACCTGGAGATTTCATAACAACTGCAATATTGTTTGGAATCGCTCTAATTCATAGGTGGAGTATATTTGTATAATAAATTTTTTTTCCTGTCTGAGGGTGACCTCTTGTGGTTATGCGGTTGTTTTAGTTTTCAGTCACTGAGATAACTCAGAAGGTTCCCCCCCCCCTCCCCGCAGTTTAAAAGTGTGTGATCCTTTCTGGACAAATCCCTGCAGTTTTCTTGGCAAGGTTTTTCAGAAGTGGTTTGCCATTACCTTCTTCCTAGAGCTGAGAAAAATTGACTGGCCCAAGGTCACCCACCTGGCATTGTGGCTAAGGTGAGACTAGAATTCACGCCCTCCTGGTCTGTAGCCGATGCTTTAATCACTTAAACAGTATTAAATAAATCTGACCCCTTTTGTCATTTGATATGAATGACTGCTCCTTGCCTTCCTATTCTAGGAGGAGAATTTTACTGAGCAAGTACTTAAATTCTCTATTTTAGGATATTTCCCTACTCACTGCTCAAAGAGGAGTAGGGAAATATCTTGAAATAGAGCTCTCTTCTTTTATAGGAGACAGTAGGTGCGTGGTTTCTTCCAGTCCTCCAGCTATACCACCTTGTATTTGTTACCTAAAATGATCACCTCACATTACCTAAAAAGTAATCTGGTCCTGATTTTAAGAGAGGTTGAATTGTTTCTTATTTTCATTTAATCACGGTTACTCCAGACATTGGATGAAAACCTTGGACACTGCAATCATCATAAATATGAACCAGTTGCCAAGCATCTCAATTTTGATCACATGACCACGGGGATGCTGTAACAGTCACACTTGTGAAAATGAGGCTATAAATCAGGGGTGTCAAACTCAAGGCCCATGGGCTGAATCCAGCCCATGTGGTGGGGGGGTTCTTACCTCTGGCCCATGGGGTCCATGGCACGTCAAACCGCGCTCGACTAAAGCGCGCCCGATTAAACCGCATCGCTGACATCATCAACAGGGCGACAACAGCGAGCGTGGAGAAAGAAGGGCGCTTTACATAGCGCTTTGAAAGCAAGCCGATTCAAGTTAAGGTAAGGGTTAGGTTTAGGGTTAGGTTTAGGGTTAGGTTAAGGGTTAGGGTTAGGTTAAGGGTTAGGTTTAGGATTAGGTTTAGGGGGGTTAGGTTTAGGTTTAGGGGTTAATTTTAGGTTTAGCGTTTACAGCGTGTTTCTGTCTCTGCGCTGTTGTCGCCCTGTGATGACGTCAGCTACGCGGTTTCGTCGAGTGCGCTTTAGTCAAACACGGTTTTGTGGTGGAACCCATGGGGTCACCCTGGAAACAGTGAAGGACCGGCCTGCAGTGCTTCTGCCAGTGAAAACGTGGTCCGCTTTGGCTGTGACAGCCTCCTGCAACTCTCTGCCAGTGAAAAGGGAGTTTTGGAGGGCCACGCCCAGCTCTTCCGAGCTCTGTTTCCACTGGCAGTGTGCTCAGGCCACCACAGGTGCCCCCAACACGTGACATTCAGCTGGCCATGCCCATCCCGGCCACACCTGCCCTGGTCTCCTGATGTCATACACAACCCTGATGTGGCCCTCAATGAAGCCGAGTTTTGACACCCCTGCTATAAGTCATTTTCAGTGCTGCTGTAACCTTGAATGGTCACCAGATGAATTGTTGTAGATTGAGGACTATCTGTATTTTCTTTTATTGGCTATCCAGTTCGAACTCTGTGACTCTGGGTGCTTACAAGAACCCAATAAATAAACAAAACCCCAAACAATTCTATTAAAATGAAAACAGCCCTAAGGCTTCGCAATTCTTAGCTTTCTTTGAATGAGGCTCCCTTCATTCTGGCCTTGGTGCTTGAAGAAAATGCTAGAATACACTTCATAGATAAAAGTTAACTATGGTATTTTAACTCACAGTACTAACAGATTTAAAAAGGATATATACAAGGCTCGTAATCAAAGTCTTCAACTGAATTTCTCCTGGACAGTAGGACAGATAGTAAGCTGTTCTGACCCCCTCCTCTGTTCAGTAACGAATGCCGAGACAAGCTTAAGTGGAATTCTACAGCACTTTATTAGCAGGAAACATAAATCTTGGTGGCTGAAAGCCCAAGCATAACAAACAGCTAAGAACCTTGGCAGCAACTCAGACTTCGACAGAGACAGATAACAGCTTCTCCAGCGTTAAGAATGAAGTTGAATCTTGCAAACCAGACTCCTCCCAGAGTCCCTCCTTAAATACAATCTTGAGAGGAGCCTAATTTCAACCAGCTGGGTCCAATTATCTTTTGTAACTGCGTAGCTGTTTTCTTCGTCGATCTGCCCGGCGTTGCCGGGTATCCAGGACCACCTCCCTTATCTCCTCGTCACTACTCCAAGGCCTGACATCAGGAGCACACTCCCTTCGGCTTTCACCGCTGCTCCATGCCTCAGGCGCCTCCTGGTGGCCAACCAGTCTCTCTGTGCCCTGATCGGAGTCGGAACCCTGTCCAGGGTCCTCCACGTCTTCCAGAGCTGACTCATAAGGCCCCTCACTGTCAGAGTCTGTTTGTAACTCCAACGGCTCCTGCTGGGCCACAACAGTAAGATATGGTACATTTACTAGAGTCCAACTGCTTTTTATGATTTTTCAACATAACTGTTTTCAATTCAAAATATAAATCAGTAAAGCTGGCCCTATGTCCCACAGCAATACACTGTAGAAAGTTAAAGTTCAAAAGAAAGAAATGCAACTTTTAAAGGGTGTTTGCTTCCGTCTTCCATGGTATCAGCAGAAATGGATGGGCTGAATGCACATGACACATGAAACCCTGATTAGTACTTGGGGCATCATTCATAACTTTGAGTACATTCTAATGGTTGCTTATCAGACTAGAAGGAGTTTCAAGTTCTACAAATTTCTCCTTAAATTGTCTACTTAAGAGCTTTATGAATGACCTACACTAGGACTGAGGGATAAAACTGCACTGGAGGATTCCTACTCCTTTTAATCCATATTTTTTTCTGGTTTTGAAGAAAACCAGGGAGGAGAGGAGCCATGAAGCTATGATGTTAATGGAAGAGACAGAGCAAAATTATCCTCTCTTTGTCTCCCCATGCCATGTTCTCTCTCTCTCTCTCTCTCTCTCTCTCTCTCTCTCTCTGTGTGTGTGTGTGTGTGTGTGTGTTTCAAACAAAAACAGTGGATTGAATCAATACATATATCTTTTCAATCTGCTTTTTTAAAGCAAAAAATGGCCCCATCTTCATATGATGACCACTTGCTAAATTTTCAGTGGTGAATTTTTAGGTAAGTGATTTAAATCTAAGAGGGATGTTAGCCATTTAGAAGGAATTGGATATAAAATTGATCAAATGGAGAACATGATCAAAAGTAGCACAATGGAAACCAGCAGAGACAAATGTAATGCTCTGCATTCAGAGGAAACGAAAAGAGTAAAGTAAGAACATAAAAGGAACTTATATTAATAATAACTATCCTCTTGCAGGGCTCAACTAAGCTTGATGGGATTTGGATGAGAAAGAGCTGAATTACAAAACAGAAGATTTGGTTGAACATTGGAAGAAACATTTTGATTATACAAGCCAAACGTTTTCTAGAGGAAGTGATTTTTCAGCTCTTTGCCTACCTCTATATGTAGATGTGCAGCACTGAACTGTTCTCGCCCTAGATGGTCCAGCTTCCATTTTTCATTTGTTTATTTAACTGCATTTGTAAACCACCCCAGGCACTAAGGATTCAGAAGAGAGCACAAGAGTCCAAATATAGAACATACAAAACCAGAAGCAAAATCAATGAAGCATATATTCATATAATGTTATGATCTCTGTTTTTAAAAAAAAGACCTTTCTTAACATGGTAGTTCTCAAATAAACTAGCTGATAACCCAGAGTAGCCTGGGTATATATTTATCCCAATCCTGTATTAGACGGAGCCTCCTGGTGGAGTACTGCAAAGCCGTTAACATGGCAACTCCACCGTGCTGTACAGTAGAAGCCATTTTAAGGCACAACAGGCTGTTTCTTAACAGAACTTGAAGTCAAAATGCACACTATCACTGTCAAAAGTACTGGCACTATAGATATAATAACCTGAGCCTATAAAGACGAAGTGAGGAAAGCTAAGGCTCACAATGAAGAAAGGCTTGCCACAAAAATAAAAAATATCAAAAAAGCTTCTTCTAATATGTTAAAAACAATAAAAAAGTGAAGGAAATAATTGGTCCATTGCTGGGAGAACGTGGCAAGAAGATGACAAGCAACAGGGAGAAATCAGAACTATTTAACTCATTTTTTGCATCTGTCTTTACACAAAAAGATAAAACAGTCCAATCTATCAAAAACAACACCACAAAAATCAGATTAGGAACACAAGTTGAAATAGGGAAGAAAATGGTAAGTGAGCACCTGTGTACCCTAGATGAGTTCAAATCACCAGGACCAGATGGATTACACCCCAGGGTTCTGAAGGAACTGGCAACATGAGATCTCAGAACCACTGAACTATATCTTTCAGAGATCCTGGAGAACAGGGAACTGCAAGAGGACTGGAAAAGAGCTGATGTGGTTCCCATTTTCAAAAAAGAAAAAAAAATAGATCCAGAAAACGACAGACCTATCAGCCTGACCTCAATACCAGGAAAGATTCTGGAAAAGATAATCAAGCAATGAATTAGCGAACACCTAGACGTAAACAAAGTAATAGCCAAAAGCCAACATGGGTTTGTCAAAAACAGATCATGCCAGACTAATCTTATTGCATTCTTTGACAAAGTGACAAAATTAGTGGACCAGAGGAATGCCATCGATATAGTTTATTTGGACTTCAGTAAGGCATTTGATAGGGTAGACCATAACCTACTACTAGATAAAGTAGAAGAATGTGGGTTAGACAGCATCACCACTACATGGAGTTGTAACTGGCTGACCAACCACACTCAACATGTAGTCCTCAATGGAACTGCATCCACATGGAGGGAAGAATGCAGTGGAGTACCCCAAGGCTCTGTTTTAGGCCCAGTACTCTTCAACATCTTCATCAATGATCTGGATGAGGGGATAAATGGGGAACTCATCAAATGTGCAGATGGCACCAAGCTGGCAGGAATAGCCAACACTCCAGAAGACAGGCTTAAGATGCAGAAGGATCTTGACAAACTTGAACATTGGGCACTATCTAACAAAATGAAATTCAATGGTGAAAAAAGTAAGATTCTACATTTAGGCAACAAAACGAAATGCACAGGTACAGTCTAAGTGGTACCTTGCTCAAAAGTAGTAATTGTGAAAGGGATCTTGGAGTCCTAATGGACAACCATTTAAATATGAGCCAGCCGTGTGCAGCAGCTGCCAAAAAGGCAAACACAGTTCTAGGCTTCATAAACAAAAGGGTAGAATCAAGATCACGTGAAGTGATAATACGAATTTATAATGCCTTGGTAAGGCCACACTTGGAATACTGCATTCAGTTTGGGTCGCCGCGATGTAGAAAAGATGTTGAGACTCTAGAAAGAGTGCAGAGAAGAGCAACAAAGATGATTAGGGGACTGGAGACTAAAACATATGAAGAACGGTTGCAGGAACTGGGTATGTCTAGTTTAATAGAAAGAAGGGCTAGGAGAGACATGGTAGCAGTGTTCCAATATCTCAGGGGTTACCACAAAGAAGTGGGAGTCAAGCTATTCTCCAAGGCACCTGAGGATAGAACAAGAAGCAATGGCTGGAAACTAATCAAGGAGAGAAGCAACCTAGAACTGAGGAGAAATTTCCTGACAGTTAGAACAATTAATCAGTGGAACAACTTGCCTCCAGAAGTTGTGAATGCCCCAACACTGGAAGTCTTTAAGAAGATTTTGGATAGCCATTTGTCTGAAACAGTATAGGGTTTCCTGCCTAGGCAGGGGGTTGGACTAGAAGACCTCCAAGGTACCGTCCAACTCTGCTATTGTATTAATGCAGTCCTTTTCATTTCAGTGACTCAGGCGTTCCAGAGTTATGCTGGAACATACACAGATGGATGGATACACACACATTGAGGGATGTTAGGGGTGTTTTACCACCCCACCCCACCCCGGTATTTGTTTCCAGAGAGTAAGTAATCTGTGTACCAAGCTTGGTTGAAATTGCTTGAGGCGTTATGCTGGAACACACACACACATAGCAATTGTTTAATTGTCTTTCTGAATGTTAGGGGATTTATTCTCCAAAAGTTTTGAAAAATGAGTGCAGAGAAGAGCAACAAAGATGATTAGGGGACTGGAGGATAAAACATACAATTGGGTAGGTCCAGTTCAATGAAATGAAGGACTAGGGGTGACATAATAGCAGTGTTCCAATATCTCAGGGGTTGCCACAAAGAAGAGGGAATCAAACTATTCTCCAAAGTACCTGAAAGCAGGACAAAAAGTAACGGAGTGAAACTAATCAAGGAGAGATTCAACCTAGAACTAAACAGAAATTTCCTGATAATGAGAACAAAGAATCAGTGGAACAACTTGGTCCCAGAAGTTATGGGTACTCCCAACACTGGAGATTTTAAAGAAGAGATTGGACAATCATTTGTCTAAAATGGTATTACTCTCTCCTGCTTGAGCAGGTGCCTGGACTAGAAGACCTTCAAAGTCCCTTCCAACCAGAGGTGGGTTCCTACCAGTTCGCACTTATTCGGTAGAACCGGTTCGTCAAATCTACCAAACCGGTTAGAAGAGGTTCCACCAGTGGACCCGGAAAGCAGGCCACACCTACAGAAGAGATTCCAAACTTTTTTGAAACCCATCACTGGTCCTTGGATATGATTATTCTACACTATCATGCTCATATTTATAAAACTCAGTGCCTCTGTGAAAGGTAAGGATGGCTACTGCGTTTGTGGTGCAATCAGAACATTGCGTGTGTTGAAGTTGTTTTAACACAAACCAAAGATGCCTTTTAAAAAACAAGTTTACATCATATTCTTATGCATGCCAGTGCTGTGTGTGAGGTAATTTAAGGTGGTTCTGACAAGTGTCGTCTGCATCTTCATATCCGGTCACATGGGCGGCAAGCCACTCCCATCCGGTCACATGGGCGGCAAGCCACTCCCACAAAGGAGGCCACACCCACAGAGTAGGTTCAAACAATTTTTGAAACCCACCACTGCTTCCAACTCTTTTATTCTGTTATTGCATGGAGTTGTAGAATGCATGGCATTGTAGAACGTTTAACTCTTTGCCATGTGCAGGAAATTCAATTCAACCATTCCCAAGATATGGACTTTCTTTCTTCCTTTTAAACACTTTAATAGCATTATTATTTCTTTGCACTCTGCTGTACAGTAATGAGAATGCTATTGTTGTTACCAATTTGGCAACATTTCTTCTGGGCATTTCCCTTTTCAAATGAAAAAAAGGAAATCAAGCAGCACAGAAGATTGGTTAGTGATCACAAACAGCTTGCTGAATCACCCAAATGAGAGGGCTTTAAAATTTTGCTGATTCATAGAAAACAGCCAACTTAGGATGATTCATCCCTTGCTTTGATTTGCAAGGAAACTGATGCCAATTGCAAACATGCTTTTCAATGTCTTTCATAATCTTCCCTGCTGTTTTCAAAGTACATACTTTGTGAAAGTGGTATTTGAACATCCATACATTCTGCTCTACTGTTGTGTATCCAGGTCATTGAAAAACAAAGATTTCCCTATCCTTATTTCAATTAGCATGTGGATAGACATAAATAGCACATATCGCAAATCAGAATGAAATAAGCTAGAATGCCAGCCTTTGAGTTAAGCTACATTCTATTAAAAGTTGTTTTCTTTAGCTAGTACTTTTTATTATCCTGGCTGCTTGGTAGATGTGTGGGTGTATTTTACACCAGCTACCTGTATCACAGGAAAATGCATCCTATAGTCCTCCAAACTTTATTAAATTGCAACCTCTGGGCAGGATGGCCAATGGTTAGAGATGCTGGAAGTTTTAGTTCAGCAACATCTGGAAAGTTACAAATGTCTTCTCTCTGGGATAGCTCCGAATGTGAATATCAATGATTTACTCTTGAGGTAGAGCATGATAAAAACCTGTGCTAGATCACAGTATTTGATTTCAGGGGCATCCATGGGTAGGTAGCAGTGGTGGGATTCAAATAATTTAACAACCGGTTCTCTGCCCTAATGACTGACTGAGTGGGCATGGCCAGAGGGGGGGCAGCCAGCACTTGGCTTCCTGCACTTACCTGGGAGCAAAAATGCGCCGCAGGGGGAGCACCTCACCCCCGTATCCTGTTTTGGGCCTAGTAGGCCTCCATGCAGCCTCCTGGGAGCCAAAACTGGCCATGGGGCCCCCGCCTTCACACCCCATGCCCGTTTTGGGCCTTGTAGGCCTCCCTGAACTTGCCTGGCAGCCAAAACAGGGCACGTGGGGACTCCTGGAAAGGGCAGGAGGGGAGGGGCAGGGCCAGCCAGCAAATTAAGAACTGGTTCAGCTGAAGTGGTGCGAACTGGTTGAATCCCATCACTGGGAGATAGGGATGGACATGTCAAAGTCTGTATGGTTGTGGCCATGGTGTCATGATCAGATGCCCCAGACTCACACACCAAAGGAGAGGGGATTTCATTGTCTATGGAGATTCTCAGTCATCCAGGTCATTTGCTTTTTCAAAAGGCAATGGGACTTTCTTTGTTTTTCCTTGAAGACTTTTCGCTGCCTACAACTCAAGAATGGAAATTGAAAGTTACAAACTTAGCCGAGATGGCTAAAATATCGGCATATCTTAAAGATCACTCAAATGAGAGATATAAACGAGACTGGAAAAAATGGATTGACTATATACAAAATAAATACAGGACCAAGAAATTCCAGTTAGCCTATGCTTAAGATCAGAAATGATTTAAATTGTTTAAAGTTAGCTCAGCAAGAAGAAGCTAAGGTCAATGTAGAATGTCATTTATTTCTTTATTTCTTTTTTCTCAATAGATTTTAGACTGTGTTTGTTAAAAATCCATACCGTGTACGGGTTCTGGGAAGTCGGGGGGGGAGGAGGAGGGGGGTTGGGGGGGAGGGTGGAGGGAGGGAGGGGTATACATTAGGCTAGACAAGAATTTGGTGGTAAACTAGAACTATTTTGACACACAAAAAATTGTACTTCGATGTTTTACTGATTGAGGAATGATGAAATGTTTGTTTTAAAAGAAATAAAACTTTTGAACCGGAAAAAAAAAAAAAAGACTTTTCGCTTCTCATCCCAGAAGCTTCTACTGAAACAACTACTGAAGGACAATCAGAACTGAAGAAGCTTCTGGGATGAGAGGTGAAAGGTCTTCAAGGAAAAAGAAAGGAAGTCCCGTTGGCTTTTGAAAAAGTATTCTTGGGACAACCATGACCTGGATGACTGAGAATCTCCATAGACAATAAAAGCCCCTCTCCTTTGATATGTGAATTTGGGGCAGAGCATTCATTGATCATGACATCATGACCACAACCAAGTCCACTTACCTCTTGAAAAAGGACCTTTGGGACAAAGGGCTTTAATGCCATTGCCGTACTTGCCATTTTGCAGATTTTTGACGTATGCCATGTTTGAATCTTGCTTTTACTTATGATTGCTCCTAGATATTCCTTTAACTAAACTGATTGGACTGGGGAGGACATTAATTTTTCATAAGCTGCATGGGTTTATGAAGCAAGCCTCAGAACTCGTGCTCTTATTAATTTCCTTAATAAATAATAAAGGTAAAGATTTTCCTGTCAGTCATGTTCAACTGTAGAGTACGGTGCTCATCTCTGTTTTTTGGCCAAGGAATCAGTATTGTCCGAAGACAATTTTTGTGGTCATGTGGCCAGCATGACTATAGGCCAAAGGCACATGGAATGCTGTTACCTTCCCACCGAAGTGGTACCTATTCATCTATTTGCATTTGCATGCTTTCGAACTACTATGTGGGCAGGAGCTCTGGCAAGGAGCTCACCCCATTGCGCGCAGCTGAGGTCTGAAACCCGGGCTGTCATCTTTCCAGCTGACAAGTTCAGCGTCTTTAACTGCTGAGCCATCGCACCCTCTGAATAAATAATAACATTTGTTAATCCAGGTCTGGTCATCTCAGACCTCATCCTCGTGAGATTCTGGCAGTGCACTGTCTCTATGGTGGCTCCCAAACTGGAACCTACTTCCCTGCAAAGCTTGAATGGTCTCCTCCTACCCATATTCCAGATTATTAAAACTTCCTTATTTCTTTAAAAACTCCTATTGATTGGAGTTTTGTATACAGTATCTTTCTCTGCATATTTTGTGCTGGATTATATTGGGAGTTTGGGGGCATTGTCTTGCCATTTCACTTTGTATAATCACTTCCCTATCAAATGATTGAACTGATCAATACATATGGTCAATAAGTAATAGCAACAGTATAAAAGAGCTGGACCTTGGACGTATTCTAGTCTAACCTTCTGCTCAAGCAGGAGACCATACACCATTCCAAATAAAAGGCTGTTCATTCTCTTCTTATAATAGCAATAGCAGTTAGACTTATATACCGCTTCATAGGGCTTTCAGCCCTCTCTAAGCGGTTTACAGAGTCAGCATATTGCCCCCAACCATCCGGGTCCTCATTTTACCCACCTCGGAAGGATGGAAGGCTGAGTCAACCCTGAGCCGGTGATATTTGAACAGCCGAACTGCAGTCAGCTGAAGTAGCCTACAGTGCTGCACTCTAACCACTGCACCACCTCGGCTCTCTAAACCTCTAGTAATGGAGTATCCACAACTTCTGAAGGCAAGCTGTTACACTGGTTAATTGTTCTCGCTGTCAGGAAATTCCTCTTTAGTTGTAGGTTGCTTCTCTCCTTTTTTAGTCCCCCCCCCCCCGTTACTGCTTATCTTGCCCTCAGGTGCTTTGGAGAATACATTGACCCCCATCCGCTCGGTGACAGTCCCTTAAATATTGGAAGATGCTATTATGACATCCCTAGTCTTCATTTGACTAGACCCGTGATGGCAAACCTATGGCACGTGTGTCACAGGTGGCAAGCAGAGCCCTCTCTGTGGGCACGTGTGCCATCGCCAGCTGCTCCTCTGGTTTCTGGCCAGCTGATCTTCACAGGAACTGGAGGGCTGGAAAATGGCCTGAAAACAGCCAAAAACCAGGCCATTTCTGGGCTGTTTTCCAGGCCATTTTCAGGGCTGTTTTCAAGCTGTTTTCAGGCCAAAAATGCCCCTAAAACAGCCTGAAAACAGCCCAAAGAACAGCCCCAAAACGACCCCCAAAGCAGCCAAAAACAGGCATGCGAATGCTGGCCAGCTGGTCTTCGGATTTCCAGTGTTCTGGCGTACATGAAGATCAGATGGCCGGAAACCCAAAGTCCAGCTGGTCGGTGCATTCACATGCACATACATACATCCACGTTCTGGTTTGGGCACTTGGTGCCGAAAAGGTTCACCATCACGGGACTAGACATACCTGGTTCCTGCAACCTCATCTCAAGCCCGCTTTCTTAAAGTTTACCATTCACACATTCAGCTATGAGTCATTTCATGTTTTATGATCAAGTCAGAAGCACTAGACACAGGTCCCTTCCACCTCTGTTTTTTCTCTGGCTTCCATCCTTTTGGAACAGAATAGGACTTGACCAGATGACGAGCAAAAATGAGAAGGAAGTGGCAATTTTCATTTCACACAAAATCAAAAGGAGACAGCCGCACACAAGCAGCAAGGGAGGAGCCATCTGGCCTATTATATTCCACAAATCACTACATTTCTCCTCCCCCCCTCTAGATTTAGTGTAGAAGGCTGTAATTAACCGTGTGGTGGCTGCAGTGAGGGTATAGATGTGTGTGTGTGTGTGTGTGTGTGTGTGTGTGTGTGTGTGTGAGAGAGAGAGAGAGAGAGAGAGAGAGGGAGGGAGTGAGTGAGTGAGTGAGTGAGTGAGTTGAGTTCTTATGCTGTGGATTTTAATGTTGTAAGCCACCCAAGAGTTTCTTTTCCCACTGGTGTGGGTATGTATTGTTTAAGAATATTATTATTATTAATATCTTTAAATAGTAATTACAGTCAAATGAAAATGGATATATGATGATGGTGATATGTATGAATGTTAAAATGCTTGAGTTATGTTTGTTGACTGTGGAGGAGATGTACCAAAGTTTATTTGTGACCGACTGATACACTTTTTATAGCATGTAAAGAAAGATGTTGTACCTGTTTCAAATTAAAAATTAAAAAATTTTAATAGAAAAAAAAAGAGTTACATGTATGTGAATTGGGCGGCCACATAAACAAACTCATATCTTAAAAAAAAATCCATCAAAGGCGTCATTCTTTTTGTCTGTTATTTACACTGTCATTTTGTCATGAATCAACACATACTAAACAATCTTTTAAGATGCTAAAATATATGTCCAATCAATGCAGCCCTTTCTCCTTATCCCGATGCAGATGGAAAGAAGAGACAAAGCTGGAGTTTGGTGGTCTTCATTGGTCTGGTAGTTTCAGGTGCCTTCAGCTATGAGTGCTCTCGTTGCTTATCAATGCCCAGGAATGATAGAAAACGTAATAGAATTCTTTATTGGCCAAGTGTGATTGGACACACAAGGAATTTGTCTTTGGTGCATATGCTCTCAGTGTTCATAAAAGGACAAGATACACTCGTCAAGAATCATAAGGTACAACACTTAATGATAGTCATAGGGTACAATTAAATCAAATCATACTAGGAAACAATCAATATAAGTCATAAGGATACAAGCAGAGGTGGGTTGCTGCTGGTTCGGCCTGGATTGGGTGAATTGGTGGTAGCGGCGTCAAGAGGCTCAGCCCACCTGCCCGGAGGCAGAAATGTTGCACGTGCGCATGAGCATGCGCACAAGAAAACCCCGATAGTAAAAATAATAGAAACTCACCACTGGATACAAGGAACAAGTTACAGTCCTGCAGTCATAAGTGGGAGGAGATGGGTGATAGGAACAATGAGAAGATTGATAGTAATAGTAATGCAGACTTAGTGAAAAGTTTGACAGTTGTGAGGGAATTATTTGTTTAGCAGAGTGATGGCATTCGGGAAAAAAACTGATCTTGTGTCTAGTTGTCGTGGTGTGCAGTGCTCTATAGCATCATTTTGAGGGTGGAAGTTGAAGCAATTTATGGGTGCGAGGGGTCTGTAAATATTTTCACAGCCCTCTTTTTGACTCATGCAGTGTGTACAGGCCCTCAATGGAAGGCAGATTGATAGCAATTGTTTTTTCTCCAGTTCTAAATATGTCAGGTGCATTTAGAGATTGCCAGATGAAGGAAGATTGGTTTTTAGACAAAGAGTTTGAAATCAAGGTGCCCACCTTTTAGCTAATAGTAATATAAGCAGCTCAGCTTTTTATCCCGGTGTTTTAAGAAGTGGCAGAAACACAAGGAGGAATGTGTAGTGGGTGGAGTGGCAAGAAGCATTTAGGTGTGAGAGAGGGTGGGGCCCAGTCCTTTCAAAAACATTCTATATACCCACTCTTCTCTTGAGGGGCTGTTCAGGTGATCTGACACCTCCTTCTTCTCACCATCCTTAAAACTTTACCCCCCTTCCTCTGTTTCCAGGAAGGGCTACATTCACACAATAGGAGGAACCTGGTGGCTGAGCCCATTTTCTGGGTTTGCAGGGAGTCGCAAACTAACCTGAGACATCTCAACCAGGCTTAACCCAGTGGTCAAATTCAATTTTTTTTTACTACTGGTTCTGTGGGTGTGGCAGGGGACAGATACTGCAAAATCCCCATTCCCACCCCACCCTGGGGCCAGCCAGAGGTGGTATTTGCCGGTTCTCTGAATCACCCAAAAATTTCAGCTACCGGTTCTCCAGAACCTGTCACAACCTGCTGAATTTCACTCCTGGCTTAACTTAGTCCAATTTAGCAGGTTGCACCAACGCAGCAACTGCTGGATCTTCGCTGGACCCTGATTCGAGGAAGGGGGAGGGGTGTTGTGTGAACGGTTTCCGCGAGTCCAGGAATGCCCCTACGGAGTCCTCTGAAGGGCTCGCCCTCTCCGGGTCTGGCCTCCGGGAGCGCCATCACTCCCCGGCCCCTCCCTCCTTTGGGGAAATGAAGAGGTGGGGAGGACTTCCTTCACACACATACAGAGAGAGAGAGAGAGAGGGGGGGGGAGGGAGGGAGAGACGGGCGCGCGCACAAACACGCTCACGCTCTGGTTCCTTCCTTCCCTCCCTCCCCCTCCTCCTCCTCTTTGTGCAGTGCAGTGCAGGTAAGCTCCGGGTCCTCCTCCTCCTCCTCTCTCCCCCCTCCCCGTGATGTCACACCTACTCTCGCAGGGCATGATGGGAGAATCCCACTGCTTCCCAAGAGATGCGCTAAGAAGAGCGAAAGACTAAGGCGATTCCGAGCCGCGGCAGAGCTCCCCAATTCCTATTCGGCTGCTTCAGCCCCCCGTCCCCCATTTCTCTGTTCTTCCAGCCTGGCTGCCGTTCCCCTCCGCTGCGCGGGAGCCATGGGGGGCCGAAGGGAGACCCGCGCCTAGGGAAGAGGGGAGGGCTTGCTCTGCCCAGCCTCTTTCTCCCTCCCTCTCCCGCTGACTTCCCCTCACCTGCTTCCCACGAAGGACCCGACTTCCCTTTGAAAGGAGATGCCCGGGAAGAAACTTCTCCAGCGCCTTGAGCAGCAATAAAAAGAGCCGGGCGGGGTCTCGGGGCTGTAGCCCCCCCGTCCCGCTTTGCTGGATGGTGCCAGCCGAGTGCCGGGCAAGGCGCCGGCAGGAGGGTCTACGCCAGGATGCTCCGCTTGCTGGGGCGCCTCCCGGGCTGAAAACGGCCCCCCTCTGCGCCGCAGGCCCCCCTCCCGCCTGGTGACCTTGGATTCCATGCAGGCGCCCCCTCCCCGCGGCCTCTAAAGTCTGCTTGCCGCCTCCCGCCCCCTTCCTCACCCCCCCTTCCCATGGCTGCCTCGGAAGAAGGGACCGGCTGCTTGTTCCCCCGAGGCCGGTCCCAGAGCGACCCCAGCATCCTCGCCGACACCGCAGGCACTGAAGGCCAAGCGCGCCCAGGTAAAGCCGGGGACGACGGGGTCTTCTTCTTGGCGGGGCAGGGGGCCGCGACTGGGCGGGCGAGGGGAGTGGTCGCGGGGGCTCCGGGAGATGGAGGGGAGCGGCGGCGTGGGAGTGGGCCTGGCTGGTGCCCCGCCGGTGGGAAGGAAACCGGGCTCCTCTTAGCTTGCGACCGCAGCAGCTGCAGCAGCTCCGCGGGTGAGAAAGCCACGCAGCGACTGAAGGGAGTAAAGAAGGGAGCCTGGGAGGAAGGAGGCTCCGGCTGGGGCTTCGGAAGGCGGGAAGGTCGCCGGAAGCCGTGGGGAGGGCGAGGAAGGAGGCAAAACCTCCAGAACCGCCTGGGGATTTCGGTCCTCCTCCTCCTCCACTGGGCCAGACTCCATCCCGGTCTTTGTCTGGCTTGTCCGCGGGAAAGCCTCTTGTGCGGGCTGGCTTGGGAAGCAAGAAAGCCCAAGGGAGTTTGACAGCTGGCCAGATTTCTGCCTCTTGCTGAACTGAATCAAGAACAGGGTTTTCCTTCCTTCCTTGCCTCTCTCCCTTCCCACCTCTTCTCTCCTTCCTTCCTTCCTTCCTTCCTTCCTTCCTTCCTTCCTTCCTTCCTTCCTTCCTTCCTTCCTTCCTTCCTTCCTCCTCCTTCCCTTCTCTCCTTCCTTCCTTCCTTCCTTCCCACCTCTTCTCTCCTTCCCCTCCCACCCTCCCTCCCTCCTTCCTTCCTTCCTATCTTTCTTCCCACCTCTTCCCTCCCTCCCCACCTCTTCTCTCCTTCCTCCCTTCCCTCCCTTCCCACCTCTTCTCTCTTTTCTTCCTCCTTCCCTTCTCTCCTTCCTTCCTTCCTTCCTTCCTTCCCACCTCTTCTCTCCTTCCCCTCCCACCCACCCTCCCTCCCTCCCTCCCTCCCTCCTTCCTTCCTTCCTATCTTTCTTCCTACCTCTTCCCTCCCTCCCCACCTCTTTTCTCCTTCCTCCCTTCCCTCCCTTCCCACCTCTTCTCTCTTTTCTTCCTCCTTCCCTTCTCTCCTTCCTTCCTTCCTTCCCACCTCTTCTCTCCTTCCCCTCCCACCCTCCCTCCCTCCCTCCTTCCTTCCTTCCTATCTTTCTTCCTACCTCTTCCCTCCCTCCCCACCTCTTTTCTCCTTCCTCCCTTCCCTCCCTTCCCACCTCTTCTCTCTTTTCTTCCTCCTTCCCTTCTCTCCTTCCTTTTTCCTTCCTTACTACCTACCTCTTCTCTCCTTCCCCTCCCACCCTCCTTCCTTCCTTCCTTCCTATCTTTTTTCCCACCTCTTCTCTCCTTCCTTCCCTCCCTCCCTCCCTCCCCACCTCTTCTCTCCTTTCTTCCTTCTTCCCTTCTTTCCTTTCTTCCTTCCTTCCTATCTTTCTTCCCACTTTCCCTTCCCTCCCTCCCTTCCCACCTCTTCTCCCCTTCCCTTCCTCCCTCCCTTCCCACCTCTTCTCCCCTTCCATCCCTCCCTTCTTTCCTTTCTTTCTTCCTTCCTACCTTCCTTCCCCCGCCCCCCCCCCGCCACTGCTAATTTACAAGAGGCGATTTTAGGTGGCGTGCCGATCTAGCTGGTTTTAGAAAATGCCAGCGGATGGTGCCGTATTTGTTCAGCTTATAGCCCCATTTCTCGCTCCTATCAACCTTTCACAAGGATGCTGGGGGCAAAAAAACGATAAGAGCTGCTTCCTTAGGAAAAAGTGGGCTCGGCTCCCTCAACCTGCTCTGTGGCCTTCAGAACCACAGCCTTTAAAAATAGGAGCGCCTGAATAGGATTCCTGAATACTAAGAAAAAAGGGGCCGCAGCTGGGAAGATAGGCAGACATGGCTGACTGGTTTAAATCTCCTGGCTGGAGATCACATATTGCTACTTACCTAGGCAAATAATGAATGCCTCAATTTAAGCCAGGGCATTCTTGATTTACAGTGCAGCAGAAAGGGAGAGAGGAGAGGTCAAATAAAGCAGAAGGGGATAAAGCTATTGGCATGAGGTTTCCATGGAGACAAAGGAAGCAGAATTATAATTAAGCTACAATTTCCACTCTATCATCCACTACTGTTTGTGTGTGTGTGTGTGTGTGTGTGTGTGTGTGTGTGTGTAACCACCGTACATAGCAAGAAAGTATCCTCTGGAGTAGAAGACTGTACTAGAGAATGGATCTTAGGCATCCAAACAATACTTCCTATTTGCAAGTCAGCGAGAATAATTATTTTGCCCACTGCCAGCTTTTTCTCCTCTTTTGAAAGGATAAACCTGCTGCCTTGGAAAATAAGAGCCAGCATAGTCTAGTGCAGTGTTTCTCAACCTTAGCAACTTGAAGATGTCTGGACTTCAACTCCCAGAATTCCCCAGCCAGTGAATGCTGGCTGGGGAATTCTGGGAGTTGAAGTCCGGACATCTTCAAGTTGACCAAGGTTGAGAAACACTGGTCTAGTGGTTAAGACAGCAAGCTAGAAACTGGGAGATGTGAGTTCTAGTTCCACCTTAGGCGTGAAAGCCAGTTGGGTGACTTTGAGCCAGTCACTCTTTCTCAGCCCACCTCACAGGGGAAAATAGGGAGGAGGAGTATTTTGAAATGTGTTCGCTGCCTTGACTTAATTTATTACAGCAATAATATAGGCAGGATTTTTTTTAAAAAAGAAAATGTCCCAAGAATGACTTGCTTTAGCAAAGAAACAACCCCAATGGTATGGCTGGGATGGAAAGGCCAATCGCAATGGATTTTAGCTATCCCAGCCGGTTTGAGTAACCGTACAATTTCTTTGCATTTATGCAGTTTATAATTTATTTGGGTGGAAAATCGGCTAGCATGGCAGGAAACGTTGAGGGGCAATTTGCTAGAAGGAAAGGCTGGAAATTAGCAATGTGTCCTTTGCCCTTCTGGACTCAGGATCTTGGTTAAAGGTTAATAGTGGCAAAGGCTGGGTTAATTTTAGAATCAATGGTACCGGGCAAAAAAATAATAATCTTTGAGCCCAGGAAGTAGAAAAAGCAACCTGCATATATAAGAGTCTCACCTCCCCTTCCATAAGCAAGCATAAAATACTCTGAACCACAAAATATCACAGCCGGATTACATTTTGCGTTGCACTCCTAGATCCTACCACGTACTTTCCATTTTAATTTTTGAAGTCTAATGGTTCTCTCTCTCTCTCTAATAGATGGTTAATATCAAATTCTGGCTGTTTAGATGGATTGTGAGGTTTAATTATTATTTATTTATAAGGGTATCGCATAGTAGCTTTATATGGAAGGGAAAAAATAAAATAAAAGTACTTCGCAAATAACTTTTGCTTTGTTTTATATTTTAAATCGCCTACCCTGAGTTTCTTTATGCATGTTCTCCTTTTGCTTTCTAGCTCAGTGTTTCAACTCCAATCTGTTCCTCTTTTGCTATATTGAAATATGAGCCCCAAAACCTGTTTAATGTCTGATTTGAACCAGTGAAACACTAGTTCTCATTTTATTCCTGACAGTCTTCATGTCGGAGGTTTTTGCTTGTTATATTTTGGTCCTTTATTCTGTCCTTTTCATAGCGTTGCTTGCCAGAAGATGCAAACGTGTTAATAATGAATACTGACAGCTTTTAAGATCCATTTTCCACAATCAAATAATTTATGATCCTTGTTGCTATGGCTTTTTTTTTTTTTTAAAGAGAAACTAATGAAAGCAGCTTATGAATCTTTGTAGCTCAGCTATGCTGGCATACTGAGTCATGGAAACAAAGAATGCTAGCAATCAAATATATTAAGGGTGGTTTTTTTTTTGCTGTAAAGAGCAATAGGTTGTGAATAAGTGGAATCTTCGCATGCTTAAGGTAGAAGAAATGCAGTCATCAAACTTCAATTTCATTTACTTTTTGGTCAGTTTGCAGGCTATAAAAAACAAAGCTGGCATGTTTGCAAACTAAGTATCATGATGTAGTGACACTTGCAGGGAATTGCACTGCTACTTCAGAAAACGTGTTGTCCGTCTAGAGATAAAAATAAAAACAAGGATCACCTTGGAATCAGTCTACCCCACCAAAAATGAATGCAAGAAATTCAGCCCTCTGAGGCTTAAATATTGTCTTTTCTCTTTGCCAGAAAATTAATGGCATGGGTCTGTGGAGATTCTCAGTCATCCAGGTCATGGTTGTCTCAAAGGTGCTTTTTCTAAGCAACTGGACTGCTTTTTCTTTGAGGAAGAAGGCAAAAATGTTTTGCTTCTCATCCAAGGAGCTTCATCAGTTCTGATGATGGGGGATGGAAGGATAGGTACTCCTCCTCTTCTTCTTCTTCTTCTTCTTCTTCTTCTTCTTCTTCTTCTTCTTCTTCTTCTTCTTCTTCTTCTTCTTCTTTCTCCTCTTCTTCTTCTCCTCCTCTTCCTCCTCCTCCTTCTCCTTCTCCTCCTCCTCCTCCTCCTCTGAAAAAAAACCCAGCTGAGTTACCTTTAGAAAAAAGCACCTTTGAGTTAATAGTGTGGATGTTTTATGGCTGAAGATGTGAGAGGTGAAAAAGCATTTTCATTTTCTCCAAGAAAGGCTATATTTTGCACAAAACATTTACAATGGCTTGAGCTCTTTATCCTTTTAGAAAGGAATGAATTAGAAGTCCTTAGCGGAGGACATAAAACAATAAATTATTTCATAGTATAGCTTCTCCAATATGTTTTCCAAAGTGCTTCGCTTTCTCAAAGCTGCCAACAAACAACAGGGAATTATGGAAACCGATGTCCTGCATATTTGCTAATGTGCCAGCCTCAGGAAGGTTACCATAAATTACATGGAATGAAAGAAAATTATATGAGCCTACTCCAGAACTTGTAGCTAATAAAACTTACATAAAATCAAATAGTTTAGTATGCAGTAGCAATAAATGTTCATCTGTCCATCAATATCTATCATGTCATTTTTTTTCCCATAACCAATGCAATGTCCTTCTTGTGTTACAGACTAAGAGTACAGTTTCCCGTAAAGATTCGGGCTTTATTTTGAAGTAATTTGACAGTGTTTAGAAGCTTAAAACAATGCTTGCATTCCCATTTATTCTAATATAATTTCAATAAAAGTCCCATGGAAGGTAATGTAATCAATCAAATGCTGGTATTGTGAAGGGTGAATTTGTTTTATTTGGAAGGATGCCCACAGTAACCTCTAATGCTATTTTGTCCACGTCAACTCATTATAGATTGGTTACATATTTGAGACCTGTCATTGTTTTGATGCATTTTTGAAGCGTGGGACCATGACAGAATACTTCTGTTCTTGTCCAGCTCTAGAGCTGGGAGTGGGGAAGGAGGCGTGGAACTGCTGGCAAAATAATGGAAAGGGTACAACATCTGTGTTTCTTTAATTTGGGAGACAACATAAGAAAGTAGCAGTGGTCAAATAAAGTTTTATGCAGTTATGCATAACCTCCTCCTTCCCTCTGGAACTTAGGATGATTTGTTAATGGATAAAAAAGCTTTAGGGCAGGAAAAAATGGTTTACTGTCAGATTACACAGTACTATTCAATTCGATTGAATGCTATTTCTTTTCAGCTATGCGTACATGCAGGATATGGAAGTGTTAATAAAGTAAGACAAGAAAACCCAACCCAGCTATATATCAATAGATTGGAGTGCAGAATTTGCAATGAAAGACTATGGAAAACAACTGTCATTGTATATAAGAATTAGGAAGAATAACATGTGATGAAATTATTAAGAAAGTTCTTAATAATGGCTTCTGTAAGACTATTGCTGCTGAATTTGCACTTGTGTTTCACAATGGAGTCCTCTGAATGATTGCAATAAGATATTCAAGTTTAAGTGTTACTAAATTATTTTATTTCACATGACTAGTATACGTTTGCTTTAAATTATCATGATGTGTGAATTATACAACCTTAGGTTGAAAGACTGATTATTTTTTTTAGGGAAGATGCTAGGAACAGAGGCTTCTTTTGATCTTTTTCCAATCACCATTTAAGTGTGTTCAATACATGACTAGTACATGTTTTAATTTTCTGATCAACACATAAAAAAATAATAAAGAATTCTATATACCCTTAATTGTTAGAAATCATAGGCATAACCCTAAAATGGCATACTGGAAACAAATAGCAATTGGGAAAAAAGTACCAAATGTGTGAAAACTACAGGGGGATTTATTGATCATTATAGTTAATAAAATGCAGCTCTCTTAATATTCATGCTTTTATCTTGTTTTGACCTTATTTTCCAAGCCATGCTCTTTTTAGAAAGAAGAAGGAAGCCTTACTTCTCTTATTTTTTATCATCATCATCATCATCATCATAGCCATTGTCTGTCCACTGCAGGATGAAGACTTCTTCCGCATGTTTCCAACCCATATGATCCTGAGCTTTCTTTTGCCAATTGGGCCGGCAACACTTGCTGATCTCATCAATCCATCTTGTTTTAGCTCTCTTTCACAGACGCTTCTTATCAAGTGGGATCCATTGTACAACTGCCTTGGTCCAACCGCCATCAGTGATTCTTGCTATGTGACCAGCCCAGTTCCATTTCAATTCTTTTACTCTCTTGATGATATCGTAGACTTTTGTTTTTTCTCTAATCCAGATATGGGTCTTTCTGTCTTGTCTTGTAATGCTGAGCATCTATCTTTCCATGGCTCTTTGCGCCACTCGTAGCTTTTGTATCGATTATAAGTTTAGTGTCCATGTTTCACTGGCATATGTTAGAGCAGGAAGCACACACTGATAGAAATTTTTTCTCTTCTATAGGGGAAGGCGGTTCTTGAAAATTATGCTTAGCTTACCGAATGCCTGCCAACCAGAGGTGGCATTCAGCAGATTCTGCCCAGTTCTGGAGAACCGATAGAGGAAATTATGAGTAGTTTGGAGAACCGGTAAATTCCACCTCTGACTGGCTCCACTACCATCTATTCTCTGCCTCCCGAGTCCCAGCTGATCGGGAGGGAATGGGGATTTTGCAGTATCCTTCCCCTGAAGTGGGGAGGGAGTGCATGCGCAGAAGCTAAAAACAAGATGGCAGCGCCATAGGCGAACTACCATAGGAGAACGGGTACGGGGGCATGGCAAGCCTGGGTCGTTGCCAGTTCCAGTGACCCAGGTTGCCAAACCATTACCTGTTTGGCTGAACCGGTCCGAACCGGTAGGATCCACCACTGGAATGGAGATTTTACAGTATCCTTCCCCTGCCACGCCTACCAAGCCACGCCCACAGAACTGATAGTAAAAACTTTTGTATCCCACCACTGCTTCCAACCACATTTAACGCACCATTCAGTTCCCTTTGTAGTATCGCCTTCCATTGAGATCCGTTGGGCAAGGTGTATGTAGTGGTCTACTATGTCTAGTTCTTCTCTAGATACAATCTTCCTTTCTTTCTTTGGTGAGTTTATTAAACATAACCTGGCTCTTTTTCAGGTTAATTTTTAAGCCAAATGGTTCTCCTGCTTTGTGCAGCTCTCGTATGTGCCTTTGTAGCTTGTTCTTGGTCTTCATTCTTTTTGTAAATAACTTAAAGTGGTAAACAGCCCTGTGAGATGGAATAGCTGGCCCAAAGTCATCCGGCTGGTTTAGATGAGAGATTTGACATTTGCATCACTCTGACTTTGCTTCACAAGTTTTTGAGGGTTTTTTTTTTTTTTGCAAAGTACTTTTGCAATTTATTATGGACAGTATTGGCAGCCTATTTCTCATCGCTGGTGTCAAAATGTGTAACCCTTTGGAGAAGAGCATTAGGTCAGTGATGGAATTCATGCCTTCCATGTAAGAAGGTCTCCAGTTGCTGATGGGAAGTACCAAGCACCCACAGAGGAGAATATCTGTAGCTCAGAATTGAACTGTGGGGTCTTTAGTGCTCTCTGAACTTGATTCTTTTCTTGCAGGCGTTTCAGTACCAAACTAGGTAACACCATCAGTGCTAGCCTGTTTCTGTAAGAAAAGAACCACGCCCAGAGACCACCAAATAGCCCAAAGTACCAAGTATACCAAATGATTTGTCTGCACAAAACCAAGGTTTTTTTTTTGTCTTTTAATGACCCATAATCCCTTGCATCGGGGAGGAGTCGGGGCAACGGAATGGAGCTGAGTGTTTGCTGGTCGGATGCCCTTCTTGTCACCAATGCAGAGTTTGCAGCTGATATTTACTCCTTGTGCCCAAAATGAGAAGAAATACCTGCCATTACCTAGCATCGCACTCACAGCCTCTTGATTGTGAGGCGAGAGCGCCACCTCTAGGCCACTGTACCACTCACCCAAAACCAAGTATGACACACGACAATTCTTCCAAACAGTTCTTTATTATATTAAACCTCAGGGACGTGCAGTCACTAGAGGCAAGGGAGGCGGGGCCTCACCAGTCTCCTCAGGGAAAGGAAAGGATTTTAAATAATTTTCTTAAAATAATTAAAGCCAGGGTAGTTGCTACCAGATTTCAAGTCACAGTGGCTTGGTGTCTGCTCTCAGTATTAACTAGGAGGAGGCCAGAGAACTAGGGGCCTCTTTTGCATAAGGAATTTTTCGCCTTTTAAGAGTTAAGCAAGGGTTAACAAGGGAATAATTTCTTATTCAAATGAGGCACGTATTCTCTCGCCTCCTGTAGAGGGCATTTTTAGAGGCTTTTTAGAGTTTTCTAGGAGTGACTAGCTCAGTCTGACTTCAGAGCTCTGGCTTTTCACGAGGGCAGGGTAGGGCAGGGAGAAGCAGAGTTGAAATCGTCTCTGAAACAGCTGGAAAAGGTCCGTGTGTGGGGAGGGGGGAGGAATTCAAAAAGTTTGATCGGAAGGCAGCAGGGAAAGGGGGGGGGTATGGCAGAGGAGCTGCTTTCAAGCCTTTGGAAAATATATCCAATCCAACTTCTGTGTTTGTGTTTGAGAGTGAGTGAATGAGAGAAGGATTGAAGTTCTCTGTCTGTGTGTGTCTGTTTGAGAGAGGGGGAGGGAAGGAGAGAGGGAGGGAGGAGGGGGAGGGAGAAGAAAAAAAATGGGAAAACTTATTTTGCAAGGGGGAAAAATGCTCTCGCTTTAAATCGAAACTTAGCATGCCTGGCTGTGGAATTCTGGGAGTTGAAGTCCACAAGTCTAAAAACAGCCTCACCGGGGCTAAAGCTGACCGCACGTCACTGTTAAACCTATAGACAAAATCTAGCCAGACTGTGAAACTTTACTATCTGCAGCTATAATATACTTTGCAAACTATTAGGGAGAGGATGTCTTCACTCTCTTTCTCTCACACCATAACATCTGGACTGAGTTACCTCTTACTCCTCTGGAATGCAACCCCTCCCTCCATTACATTTCATCACATGATTATTCTTAAAACAAACAAACAAACTGGTTTTAAGATGGGAATAGGAGGTACATTCACTCAGTGGCAGATCTTTTATTCCTTTAGGAAAGGAAGGAAGATGGAATTATATACTAGGACTCACAGAACCTCTTTCTCCTACTGGGAAGTCTTAGCGAATAGAATAGAATAATAGAGTTGGAAGGGACCTTGGAGGCCTTCTAGTCCAACCCCCTGCTTAAGCAGGAAACCTTACACCACTTCAGACAAATGGTTATCCAACATCTTCTTAAAAACTTCCAGGGTTGAAGCATTCGCAACTTCTGGAGGCAAGTTGTTCCACTGATTAATTGTTCTAACTGTCAGGAAATTTCTCCTCAGTTCTAAGTTGCTTTTCTCCTTGATTAGTTTGCACCCATTGCTTCTTGTTCTGCCCTCAGTTGCTTTGGAGAATAGCTAGATTCCCTCTTTTTTGTGGCAGCCTCTGAGATATTGGAACAGTGCTATCATGTCTCCCCTAGTCCTTCTTTTCATTAAACTAGACATACCCAGTTCCTGCAACTGTTCTTCATATGTTTTAGCCTTCAGTCCCCTAATCATCTATGTTGCTCTTCTCTGTGCTCTTTCTAGAGTCTCAATATCTTTTCTACATCGCGGTGACAAAAACTGAATGCTGTACTCCAAGTGTGGCCTTACCAAGGCATTATAAAGTGGTATTAATACTTCACATGATCTATCCCTCTGTTTATGTAGCCTAGAACTGTGTTGGCTTTTTTGGCAGCTGCTGCACACTGCTGGCTCATATTTAAATGGTTGTCCATTAGGATTCCTTCTCACAGTTACTACTATTGAGCCACATGTACTGTACCTGTGCATTTTGTTTTTCTTGCCTAAATGTAGAACATTATTTTTCACCGTTGAATTTCATTTTGTTAGCTATTGTCCAATGTTCAAGCCTGTCAAGATCCTTCTGTATCTCAAGCCTATTTTCTGGAGTGTTGGCTATTCCTGCCAGCTTGGTGTCAATTTGATGAGTTTATCATTTATTCCCTCATCCAAATCATTGATGAAGATGTTGAAGAGTACTGGGCCTAAAACAGAGCTTTGGGGTACCAATACTTCCCTCCATGAAATGCAGTTCCATTGAGGACTACATGTTGAGGTGTGAGAGACAGGAAAAAGTGCTTCTAGGGAGCATAAGCATTTTGGAAGCATCCATGTGTACAAAGGCTCCATACGTTACAAGTGCTTCCATGCTCTTCCTCTCCCCAGATCAAAATCTGGGTAACCAGTTAAATTTTGTTTCTTCTATAAATATTTGGGGGATCAGATTCATCATGGCTGCTTTCTGCAACTATTTTATAGCATTCTAGCGACAAGCTAATGTCTGAGTGACAGAAGCCACCAGTGATGAATGCCTCTTCCTTCTCTTCCATTGGAGGAAAGAGTTCCTAATTGGTCCTGTGGGCTTTTATATATTTATTCAGGTAGGGAAAAAAGGTACAATAGCAATAGCAATAGCAGTTAGACTTATATACCGCTTCATAGGGCTTTCAGCCCTCTCTAAGCGGTTTACAGAGTCAGCATATCGCCCCCAACAATCCGGGTCCTCATTTTACCCATCTCAGAAGGATGGAAGGCTGAGTCAACCTTGAGCCGGTGAGATTTGAACAGCCGAACTGCTGAACTGCAGTCAGCTGAAGTAGCCTGCAGTGCTGCACTCTAACCACTGCGCCACCTCGGCTCTGACCCAGCCTTTGTCTCATTAGGCCCGAATGCATGAAATCAAGGCATGGTAACTCCAATGTTAATAGTGCTCTTGGTCCAGATTATCATCTCCTTTGATCAAGGGTTAATTCTTCTTCCGATGGTGGACCTGAAGCCCTGGAGAAAGGACAGGAGTGGATTCCATTATAATACAGGTAGTCTTCCACTAGGACTAGTTGCTTAGTCGCCATTAAAAGTTAAGATGGATCTCCCCAGAGCTACTTACGACCCACGTTCTAAATTCCGACAGGTTTCCTCCCCATGATCACATGATTGAGCCTCGGTGGTGCAGTGGTTAGAGTGTAGTACTGCAGGCTACTTCTGCTGCCTGTTGCCTGACTGCAATTTGGCAGTTCAAATCTCACCAGGCTCAAGGTTGACTCAGCCTTCCATCCTTCCGAGGTGGGTAAAATGAGGATCCCGATTGTTGGAGGCAATTATGCTGAACCACTTAGAGAGAGCTGTAAAGCACCATGAAGCGGTATATAAGTCTAAGTCCTATTGCTATTAAATTTTGGGCATTTGGCAATTTACAGCTGTTTATAGTATCCCACAGTTACATGACCACAATTTATTATGTTTTGGGACCGGAAACTAGCATTTACTCCCAGGTTCCAGCAAAAAATGCCCCTTGAGGACAATGGATTTGCTTAATGACTGCTGCAAAAAAAATGTCATAAAAGTGGTTGCAGTTACATGATGACCTGCTTAATGACCGGCATGACTTACGAGCATAATTCAAGGCTCAATTACAGTTGTAAGGCAAGAACTACCTGCATATTAGAGAGGTACCTTGGTACTCATTGTTAATTAATTCCGGGAAGTGTGAAGAGTACCAAAAACAATGAGTACCAAACAAATTTTTCCCATAAAGAATAATGAAGTGAGTCACAAAGCAGCAGACACTGCCAAGTTCTAGCTTGTGTGTTGAGTATCAAACGAATAGAACAGAATAGAATTATTTATTGACCAAGTGTGATTAGACACACGAAGAATTTGTCTTTGGTGCATATGCTCTCAGTGTACATAAAGAAAAATAAAATAGAATACATTAATCAAGAATCATAAGATACAACACTTAGTGATAGTCATAGGTTACTAATAAGCAATCAAATTACACTAGCAAACAAATAAAACTATATAAAATTTAAAGATACAAGCAACATGGTTATAGTCATAAGTGGAAAGAGATTGGTACTAGGAAAGAGATAGGTATTAGGAAGGAAGAGAAGAAGAATAGTAATACAGTCTTAGGGTTCCACCACAAATGCGCGAACGACAAAAGCGCGCCTGACTAAACCGTGGTGACAAAACCGCGCCGACGAATGAGCGCTGAAGCGCGCCGACAACAGCGCGCCGACAGAAGCGCGCTGTAACCTAACCCTAAACTTAACCCTAAACCTAACCCTAAACCTAACCCTAAACCTAACCCTAAACCTAACCCTAAACCTAACCCTAAATCTAACCCTAAACCTAACCCTAAACCTAACCCTAAACCTAACCCTAAACCTAACCCTAAACCTAACCCTAAACCTAACCCTAAACCTAACCCTAAACCTTACCTTAACTTAAATCGCACTTCTGTTGGCGCGCTGTTGTCAGCGTGCTGTTGTCGGTGCGCTTTTGACATCGCGCTTTTGTCGGGTCACGCAGTCTTAGTAGATAATTTGACAGTGTTGTGGAGGTTAGTTGTTTAGCAGAGTGATGGCATTTGGGAAAAAACTGTCCTTGTGTCTTGTTGTTCTGGTGTGCAGTGCCCTATAATGTGTCGTTTTGTGGGTAGAAGTTGAAACAATTTATGTCCAGGATGTGAGGGGTCTGTAGATATTTTCACAGCCCTCTTTTTAACTCCTGCAGTATACAGGTCCTCGATGGATGGCAGGTTGGTAGCAATTGTTTTTTTCCTGCAGTTCTAATTATCTGTTGAAGCCTGTATCTGCCTTGTTTGGTTGCAGAGCCAAACATACCGGGACAAAGTTTTTTGCATCAAAATGTATTCAGTACCAAATTCGAGGAGTTTCAAAGCAGTTGTGAACCAAAGTACCCCTGTATTTCTGTTGACTCCACTGTCCCCAAGATTGAAGGGGAGAACAAGCTACCATACATTGTTATTGATGGAATATAGGTTTCTTCAAATGCTCGGTGATGTCTAATTCTTGATTCAAGCTACATTGTGGCAATCTTATCTTGAGGTGACAGTGTTATCTTGAGGCACTGCAGAGGAATTATCCTGAGGCAAATTACCACAAGATGACCTTTGCCTGACATTTTTCTAAGCAGTCACTCCATCTTGGATATAATGATAGTTGTAGTGAGTTGCATCACAAGTTCAGTAAATGTAGAGTCTATCAAGAGGTTAAAAACAAAAACAAAAATCACCTTGTGGTGAGTTCACCCCGTCAAGAAAAGAATGCAGGATATTCAGCTATTTGAGGAAGCTTAGTTTAAAGGTTTTCCTTTCCCCTTGTCAAAAACGTAATAGTTTTTAATGTCGTTTGACTCTCTGAATGAAGGAAAGATTGCCTTTAGTGGCTAACACAAGAATTCTGCCACAGTGACAGAAACATATCTACAAAGATACCATTTTTCAAAGGATAAATGGTTCTTTATCACCTTTCCCCCAATGCTTTTGGCAAATTAGCCCTAACAACTTTATTTCTTAGCATCTGGCAGGCTCATTTTGTTCTTGGATCTGGCTGTCGGTTTGGTCAATGGCCTTTTTCTTGTATTGAATTAATATTCTACAGAAGTTCTTTTTTAAAAAAACCCGGTTCATTGTGAAGTAGATGAACTTTCACAACTTCTGCTGTGTTTCAGTAAAGGATTCCTTGGGTTTTCTTTAAATCACACTAATTTTGTGCTGTTTCCTTTATCTTATGGTATGTCTGTGACTTAACTACTAATGCCCAGTATAATTTTGCGTGCGGAAGGTACCAGCAAAAGAGTGTATTAGAACTATGCCTTCCTAAATGGCTTCTCATATTCCATCCTGTTAATTAGATTCAAGCAGCATGCTAAGCACTAAACTCAGCTTAATAAAACCCAACTGCAGTTATATAGACTGCATCCAATATCCATTAGAGCCAGTTTGGTGTAGTGGTTATGGCACTAGGCTAGAAAACAGGAGACCATGAGTTCTAATCCTGCTTTAGGATGAACGACAGCTGGATGACTTTGGATGACTCATTCTCTCGGTTCAATCCACCTCATAGGGTAGTTGTTGTGGGGCGAATAGGAGAAGGAAAGAGTATTAGCTATATAAGCCTTCAGTTATAAAAAAATAATAAAAGGTGGGATATAAACAAACAAATAATCTTATGGCTAGATTTTGACCTAGATCATATTATAGGCAAAGACAGTGGATGCTTCATCATGAAGATGCTACATCAAAAAGTAACGTTCTGCATTTAGGCAAGAAATAGCTGGCTGACTAGGAGAGGTGAAGCAAAGAATTGCAAAGAACTCTTTTGAAATTTCCAACCAAGCTCCAGTACCCATAATGAGATGTTTCTTTGTTGAAGCAAAGCATATTATACAGCACGGTAATTGTGCTTGGCTAATTTGGACGTGTGGTTTAACAGATTGCATCAGTGAAACTTTTAAATGTCCCAACTTGTAAACTCAGAAGAAATTGCTCTCTAAATTGGCGGTGGAGTTCCTTAAAGAATGGAAGAGTGGAGTTCCTTAAAGAAGAATGTGGGTTAGACAGCATCACCACCAGATGGACTCATAACTGACTGACTAGCCACACTCAACGTGTAGTCCTCAATGGAACTGCATCTTCATGGAGGGAAGTATGCAGTGGGGTACCCCAAGGCTCTGTTTTAGGCCCAGTACTCTTCAACATCTTCATCAATGATCTGGATGAGGGGATAAATGGGAAACTCATCAAATTTGCAGATCTGACACCAAGCTGGCAGAAATAGCCAACACTCCAGAAGATAGGTGTAAGATACAGAAGGATCTTGACAAACATGAACATTGGGCACTATCTAATAAAATGAAATTCAATGGTGAAAAGAGAAAGGTTCTACATTTAGGCAAGAAAAACAAAATGCACAGGTACAGTATAGGTGGTACCTTGCTCAACAGTAGTAACTGTGAGAGGGATCTTGGAGTCCTAGTGGACAACCATTTAAATATGAGCCAGCCGTGTGCAGCAGCTGCCAAAACAGCCAACACAGTTCTAGGCTACATAAACAAAGGGATAGAATCAAGATCATGTGAAGTGTTAATACCACTTTATAATGCCTTGGTAAGGCCACATTTGGAATAATGCATTCAGTTTTGGTTGCCACGATGGAGAAAAGATGTGGAGACCCTAGAAAGGAAAAGAAAGAGTGCAGAGAAGAGCAACAAAGATGATTAGGGGACTGGAGACTAAAACATATGAAGAACAGTTGCAGGAACTGAGTATGTCTAGTTTAATAGAAAGAAGGACTAGGGGAGACATGATAGCAGTGTTCCAATATCTCAGGGATTGCCACAAAGAAGAGGGAGTCAAACTATTCTCCAAGGTACCTGAGGGTTGAACAAGAAGCAATGGGTGGAAACTAATCAAGGAGAGAAGCAACTTAGAACTGAGGAGAAATTTCCTGACAGTTAGAACAATTAATCAGTGGAACAACTTGCCTCCAGAAGTTGTGAATGCCCCAACACTGGAAGTCTTTAAGAAGATGTCGGATAGCCATTTGTCTGAAATGGTATAGGGTTTCCTGCCTAAGCAGAGGGTTGGACTAGAAGACCTCCAAGATCCCTTCCAACTCTGCTATTATATTGTATTGTTTTGTATTGTATTAAATGTCATGGAGGCATGGCTTTAGGAGGGGAAAAAATCAATAGAATCTCCAGTTAAGTTTCTCAACATCTTCACAAATGACTGAGCATTGCTATCCATTAGAATTGTCTGGATTTCTGTCACTCAGATATGGTAGCTCTTAACCTTACATTCTTGTTTTACATCCTTCTTCCTGAACTATTCATAGACAATGAAAAAGGGATCAGACTCTGATGCATTCATAAGCACTTCACAGCAACTCAAGGCCCATCAAAAGGTAATTTTAGGAAGGAGTGATTGAGATGAGAAATGTAATAGGAAAGTGTTTTAGTATTTTCTACTCTAAAACATCATGAAAGTTCCCACCGTTCCCAATTTCAAGTGCATGCTTCCCAAACAGGCACAGAGGTTGTCCTTGATTTATGGCCCCAACTGGGACTGGAATTTCCACCGCTAAGTGATGTGGTTGTTAAGCGAGTCCCATCCATTTTATGACTGTTTTTTCCATGATCATTAAACAAATCCATGCTCCATCATTGACTGTGCTTATTGGAAGCTGGCTTGGAAGGTTGCAAGTAAGGGTGCATAAATAGAAGGATAGAATCCCTTGAAATGTTAATACCACCTTATAATGCTCTGGTAAGGCCATACTTGGAATACTGCATCCAGTTTTGGTCGCCACGATGGAGAAAAGATGTGGAGACTCTAGAAAGAGTTCAAAGAAGAGCAAGAAAGATGATTAGGGGACTGGAGGATAAAACATATAGAGAACGGTTGCTGGAACTGGGTATATTTGGTTTGATGAAAAGAAGGACTAAGGGAGACATAATAGCAGTGTTTCAATATCTCAGGGGTTGCCACAGAGAAGAGGGAGTCAAGCTATTCTCCAAAGCACCTGAGGGTAGAACAAGAAGCAATGGGTGGAAACTAATCAAGGAAAGAAGCAACTTAGAACTGAGGAGAATTTTCCTGACAGTTAGAACAATTAATCAGTGGAACAAGATCTTGCCTCCAGAAGTTGTGAATACGCCAACACTGGATGTTTTTAATAAGATTTTGGATAACCATTTGTCTGAAGTGGTGTAGGGTTTTTTAGCAATAGCAATAGCAGTAGACTTATATACCGCTTCATAGGGCTTTCAGCCCTCTCTAAGCGGTTTACAGAGAGTCAGCATATTGCCCCCAACAATCTGGGTCCTCATTTTACCCACCTCGGAAGGATGGAAGGCTGAGTCAACCCTGAGCCGGTGAGATTTGAACCGCTGAACTGCTGATCTAGCAGTAGCCTGCAGTGCTGCATTTAACCACTGCGCCACCTTGGCAGGGTTTCCTGCCTAGGCAGGGGGTTGGACGAGATGACCTCCAAGGTGTCTTCCAACTTTGTTATTCTATTCTGTTCTGTTCTGTTCTGTTCTGCTCTGCTGTGCTCTGCTCTGCCCTATTCCTATTCCTATTCCTATTCCTATTCCTATTCCTATTCCTATTCTTATTCCCATCCCATCCCATCCCATTCTATTGTATTCTATGTGGCAATCACAGGACCTCAGGATCTTGCAATCATTGTAAATGCAGGTGGGTTGCCAAGCACCCAGTTTGCAATCACATGACTGCAGAGATGCTTCAACAACTGTAATGTGAGCATCAGTCATAAGACACTTTCTTTAGCATTGTCATAACTTCAAACAGGCACTAAATGAGCCATCAAAAGTGGAGGACTATCTGTACAACTGTATAGAAAGTTTGTCTGCTGTGGGTATATACCTTCCCAAGGTAGAATCCAAAACAATTTCAAGTAAGGCTGTATTTCTTCGCTTATAAATCCGATTTATATGCCACCTTTTTTCAAGCAACATGAAACAATATATTAAGTACTCCCTTCCTCATTTCTGTCCTTGCAACATTGATCCTGTGATACACATTGGGCTGAGAGGTAGTAAGTAGTAGCAAGATGTAGCAAGGTGACATGATGGCAGTGTTCCAATATTTGAGGGACTGCCACAGAGAGGAAGGGGTCAACCTATTTTCCAAAGTATCTGAAGATGGGAGAAGGAACAATGGATGGAAACTGACCAAGGAGAGATTCAACCTGGAAATAAGAAGGAACTTTCTGACAGTGAGAGCAATCAACCAATGAAGCCTTCAGAAGCTGTGGAAGCTTCATCCCTGGAGGCTTTCAAAAAGAGACTGGACAGCCACTTGCCAGAATGGTGTAGGGTCTCCTGCTTGAACAGGAGGTTGGACTACATGATCTACAAGGCCCCTTCTGTCAGAGTTTGTTGCATAAATTCAAATCCAGAAGCACACACAGCTAACTGATGCAGCAGGATTCATTAACTTCTTTTATATACATAAGGATAGATGAATAAATGTACAATACCAACAGGTGGTCCTTCCAAGGCAAACACAAGCATTTAGGTTCATATCAGCAGACAAGCCCAAACAGACTGCTAGTTTACTTCTCAGAGCAGCAAACTGCTTTCTTCTTAAGTTTCCATTTCAATTCTTTGCACAGACTCAGCTCTGTTTAAGCTCCCATTGCTGACTTAGTTGCTATCCCTATCCATTGGCTGACCTTGTTCCCATGTCTCTCCCACTCATAAATAGTTTAACACCTTCCAACTCTGTTATTCTGGTATTCTATTCTGTAAGTGACTTTAGAGTGTCTTGTGGATTCCATATTTGAGCCGGGACTTAATTCTACCTCTTCTTTGTCTCATTGCAGCAACTGGATGCTTTCCCTTGATGGCTGTCAAACAAATGTATTGTAAAAATAATGAAACCAGGCTATTCCAAATCTGGTTTGCAAAACATACAGCACAATCGCTAGATGATGGCAGAGAGATATGAAACCTTCTGTGGCCACCTGGTAGTCATCGTAATTCCTTGCAGCACAGCTCTAGTATGCCCAGAAAACCCCCCAAAAAGAGATATTGGAACATCAGGCCACTGTGATGTTATTTAATACCGTCTACATGCTATTTGCTAGTTAATATGAGCTGCAGAGCATCTGCTTAAAATCAAGTGAAATTGAAACAACGAAGCCTCCCGTGCTTGCTTGCTGCCCTGCAGGGAAGAAACTGCAATGAGGAAGCAATCTAAAACAGCAGGGAAGGAATCAAACACCCCCTTTCTGACACTTTGTGTTTGCCCTTACTCAAGATTTAAAGTCTTAATTTTAAAAGATTGGACTATAGTTGCAGTCACCTTGTCAACCCGACTTTATAACTGCATCAGAAGAGGAAAAAGTTGCAACTTCCTGGCTTTTTCGCATATTCATCCTAGGGAAACTCTTCCTATAAAATCTCGCATTTCTACAAAAAAAACCACAACCCTTGCATTTTGCTTAGCTCAGCTTTGACCTTGACACAAGCAATAAAGGGCCCAAAGTCATACACTGTGAGTCATTGGGATCAGCTGGGCTAAGAGCCCAGGAACCTTCTGGTTTGATCACAAAACTGCCTGGAATGGTTCAGGGGGTGGAAAAAAATCCCAAGGAAATTGGAAATGGCAGCTTGGACAGATTAAGTAGAAACATTTCTTTGATCAGCAAAACATCTCGAAAAATCGAAGTGGTTTCTTTTAGTCATAGAATACGTATCTGATATACATATGCAAGAATAAGAAAATGTAACACAGGGCTTGCCTTTTGCTCTTTTAATACTGATCGCTGATCTAGCTATCCATCCATCCCTTCCTTTCTCCAAAATTTACAGTGGTGCTATTCTTGGAATCATACAATTGGAGGTCACTTAAGAGGTCATCAAGTCCAGCCTTCTGCACACTGCAGGATTCATTACACCGTCCCTGATAGATGGCTATACAGCCTTTGTTTGAGAATCTCTAGTGAAGGATAGAAACCACTCCATGGGGTAACCTATCCCATTTGTTTATCAGCTCTTACTGTTAAGAAGTTCCTAATGCAGGGTTGTTCAAACTTGGGAACTTTAAGACTTGTGGACTTCAACTCCCAGAATGCTGGCTGGGGAATTCTGGGAGTTGAAGTCCACAAGTCTTAAAGTTCCCAAGTTTTGACACCCATGTCCTAATGTGTCACTCCTGTCTACTTCCTAGAAATTTCATTTCATTAGTCCTAGTATTACCCTCTGGAGCATGTAAGAATAAATCTGAATCCTCTACAACATGACAACTTTTCAGATATCTCAAAACAGCCATCATGTCTTTTCTCAAATGTCTCTTCTACAACCTAGGGTTTTTAGCCATTCCTTGTAGGATTTTGATTTCTAGAATGTTGACCATCTTGGTAGCTCTGCTCTGGATGTCCTCCCTTTTAAAGTTGCCAGACCTGACACCAAGGAATGATAAAAGCAGCAAGGTTGCTGGAAGAACTCTAGAATATACCTGGAGATGCCGTTGGACCAAACCATTGCTCTAAGAAGTTCATTCTTAGAGGATCTGAACTTTGCAGACTATCAAAATAAGGGGTCCTTGGTGCTCTCTGAACTTGGATGCTTTCCTGCAAACGTTTCATTACCCAAACTAAGAAACATCATCAGAGCTAGCAATGTCATCTAGTTTGGGTAACAAGATGTCTACATCAGTGGTGGGTTCGGGATCCCGTCGCAACCAGTACGCTGCAACGGGGCCGGGCGTCCACCTTGGGCATGCGCACTGCGAATGCATGCGCACACATCACCCTGCGACTCTCCAGCTGCTCGGCAGAGGTTGCGCAGGCACCTTACACTGTGCATGCGTGCGCAAATGGCCCAGTTGGCTTAAATACAGATAAGGAACGTGGGTGCCGGGGTGGGCCCTCCAAAACACCATTCCGGTACGGTGGCCACTGCTCCCAGCTGCCACTGGTACGCCAGTACCGGAGCGTACAGGCTGGAACCCACCACTGGTCTACACAAGCACTGATGATGTTGCTTAGTTTGGGTGAAGAAATATCTGCAGGAAAGCAACCAAGCTCAGAGAGCAGCAAGGACCCCTCATTTCAACCCTGAGCTACAAATATTCCCCTTTATTGGTGCAATCAAAATAATATATCTCAAACACGAACACACTTTCCACAGGGAAGATAGCTCTTCTCTAAAGTATCGCCTTTCTCAAGATTGTTGGCACTCATTAACACAATGATTATTATTGTTCAGTTTGTGCCCCAGGGGACATCATTTATCTGGAAAGCCTATCAGTAATTACTTCTTGCAAAGTTCTAACCTTGGTGATAGTATTTAGTATCTACTCTTCTGTCAGCCTCCTTTTTGGGATGCCTTCTCTTTTTCCCCCCCTAAACATCAGGATCTTCTCCAGTAACTTTGCTTTATATTTCCAAAGTATTTCAGCGTTAGCTTCATTATTCATGCTCCAAATGAGTGGTCTGATGCCACAATTCAAAGAACACCATCTGGTTGCATGGATAAAAACATCATTTCATGCTGTTCCTGGATGAGTCCAAACTCAGCCTCTATGACCTTCATCCATTTTTGCATCCTACTTCCAAAAGGATGTGAATTAACCTTCAGGGACTTTAATGCTCAAGGTTTTCAAATAGTTGTCAAAGTCAAAATGCGCCTGATTGCTCTTTGTGCAGGATTCCTGACTGCGCAGAGCCTGAAACCACCTTCAGCCCAATGGATTTATTCTTTTTCTTCAGACCTTTTCTGAACTTGAGAGAGGAGAACATTTGAAATACACATCTCCTACTCACAATTGACAATTATAGTAAAGGAGAGGAATGAGCACACAAGTTGTCTACATTTCTATTGCTTCATCTTGAAGTCTTAGTTGACGAATGTTTAAATATGAGCCAGCAGTGTGCTGCAGCTGCCAAAAAAGCCAACACAGTTCTAGGCTGCATAAACAGAAGGATAGAATCAAGATCACGTGAAGTGTTAATACCACTTTATAATGCTTTGGTAAGGCCACACTTGGAATACGGCATTCAGTTTTGGTCACCACGATGTCGAAATGATGTCGAGACTCTAAAAAGAGTGCAGAGAAGAGCAACAAAGATGATTAGGGGACTTGAGAATAAAACATATAAAGAACGGTTGCTGGAACTGGATATGTCTAATCTGATGAAAAGAAGAACTAGGGAGTGACATGATAGCAGTGTTCCAATATCTCAGGGACTGCCACAAAGAAGAGGGAGTCAAGCTATTCTCCAAAGCCTCCGAAGGCAGGACAGGAAGCAATGGATGGAAATTAATCAAGGAGAGAAGCAACTTAGAACTGAGGAGAAATTTCCTGAGAGTTAGAACAATTAATCAGTGGAACAACTTACCTCCAGACTGGAGGATTTTAAGAAGAGTCTAGACAATCACTTGTCTGAAATGGTACAGGGTCTCCTGCTTGAGCAGGGAGTTGGACTAGAAGACCTCCAAGGTCCCTTCCAGCTCTATTCTGATTGACCGTATTTTTCATTTCTGTTGAGAGCAAAACTCTTGGAGAACTTTGAGTTGAGGGAGAGCCCACTCACAAGCCACGATCCAATATTAACAGCCGCCAAAGGACAATGGCATTGCAGACATAATGGTTGTTTTTCCATTGTCTGAAGTTTCTCTTTGCTGTGGTTTCAGCTGTGTTTCTACATCTGATAATGTAGATCCCAACTGATTTTTTTTAAAAAAAATCCCATTCTAGCAGCCAAAATAGCTCGATGGTGGATTCAATTTTCGTGAGAATTAATGGGCTCCCTGTCCTGTTCCCCTGTGGATACAGTCAAGCAAGCACTGGACAGACATCTGTCTGAGATGCTTTAATTTGAATTACTGCTCTAAGCAGGGGGCTGTGGACTGAGGGCCTTAAATGGCCCCCTCTCAGCTCACGTTTCAACGATTCGAAGTCCAACATTCAACATCTGGATTCCAGACACATTCTTCTCCTAGACTCCCAGATGTTGATCTTTCCACATAAGAGGGATTCCAGTAGCCAGACTGATTTAAAGCTCGTTTGGGAGGAGAAATTCCCTGGAAACTGCTTAATACAATTAAGTCAAAACTCCCTAGAGGCACCGAAGGATTCATGCTATTCCTCCTTTCTGTTTTAGAGAAGCTTGAAATACGTAGAATTAATTTCTGATATTCATGAGATTTTATAATGGCAGTAATCTTAATCCTCAAGGTTCAGTATTAACAAAGGCAATTTAACCAAAATCGTGATACAATATGTAGAAAATTTCACTTTGGAGCAAATGTGTCTTTGAACACCACATGGTTACTGTGCTGGAAACTTTTTGTTTTTAAGCTAATTGAAAGCAGAAATTTCCAAGAATACAGAATATTTGAATCAAGATGTTGCCGTATGAATTCAACTTTCCAATAAATGCTTAATTTGGAAGAAAACGAATACAGCAAGATTTGCCAAATATGGGTAGCCCTCGGTTTTACGACCACAATGAAGCCCAAAATTTATGTTGCTAAGTGAGACATTTGCTAAGGGAATTTTGCCCCATTTTACCACCTTTCTTGATACAGTTGTTAAGTGAATCACTGCAGTTGTTCAGTTAATAATTATGGACAGTAGAGTCATGGTGAGGGTGATTTTTTTAAAGTCAAAATGGCAGACTTGACCTCATGACTGAAGTCTTGCCCCCTGTTCAAATATGTAGCGAGGGGTGAGCTTCAAAAATTGTAGCAATGGGTTCGCTGCGCCATTGCTGAGTGGGCGTGGTCATGGTGGGCATGACCTAGTCGCCCTTCTTCACCATGGCAGGGTGGGGGCATTTTTTGCCCTCCCCAGGCTCCAGAAGCTTTCTTCAAGCCTCTGGAAAGGCGAAAACTGGTTCCCCCAGACTCCAGAGGCCCTCCGGAGGCTGGAAACAGGCCCGCTTCCGGACCACTGAAACCTCAGGTAGGCTCGTTTCCCCCTCTCCCCGAGCCTCAGTGTGAGCCCTGCACTTACCTGGCATGATGAATGGGCCAGACTCCTGGGAGAGGCAGGGTGGGAGGGGTGGGAGGGGCAGAGCCATCCAGGAGTGGGATTTGGGGTTAGATTGGGGGTTGATAGTCTGAATCTGTGAGACCCCTCAGCAGCCCACTGCTATATGTAGCTGATACATCGCAGTTTCTGAGAGTTGGGAAAATGATCTTACATATAGTGTGAATGTAAAGATGATTTACTGAACTAGCTTGTTGGTGTTTCTCTCCTTGATCAGTTTGATAAATAACTCAAGGCAGCTAGCATAATACTCCTTCCACTTACCTATTTTCCCCACAACAATGACCCCTGTGAAGTGAGTTGGGATGAGAGAGATTATAATTAACGATGGAAGCATCTAAAATAAGGTGAACAAGGAAAGCGATGCAGAACAAAGGATGAAATCTTATGCCTCTTCAGCTATTGTATCCCTTCTCCTGCTCCAAGTAGAAAAATGAACTCTTCAAACCCAGTGGTATTCAATGCAAATAGGCCTCAACTTACAACAGCTCATTTAGTTACTGCTCAAAAGTACAAAAAAGTGACTTATGACCAGGGCTGGATTTAGATGAAAAGAGGCCCTAGGCTATTCCACTTATGAGGCCCTTTCACCTCCCATTTTTAAGTTTGTAAATTACATGAGAGACAATAAAATACATCATTACTGTGATATATATCAATATATATCAATATATATAGCTGGCCTCCCGATGGAGGGCGGCTCTGCTCTGCGGCAAGCCGCCTCCCCTGCTGCGCTCAGCTGCCCGGCTCGGACCCCTCGGCCTCACCTGCCTGGCCGCTGGTGGGCTCCGCGTCGATGGGGCAGCTACTGGGAGCGGCCGCGCCTCTCGCCCGACCGCCGGTGCCGGGAACATGGGCGGGCTCCCCAACTGCCGCGGCGCTGGAACGATCTTAACCAATACATTTTTATGTTTGTTTATTAGTCATATGCGTAGAATTTCTCCTTATTTTTGGTTCAGTGTTTTAGTGTTCGCTGTTTTTAGAATAGTGTAATTTTAATTTTGCTAACAATTTGAATGTAGGCCCCTCTTGATCTTGAGGCCCTAGGCTGAAGCCTAGTTAGCCTATAGGAAAATCCGGCCCTGCTTATGACAATTTTTCACAGTTATAACCTTTGTAGTGTTCTCATGATCATGATCATCTTCTTTTAGCGACCCCATACTCCCTTGCTGGGTGGAGTCTGGGCAACTGAATGGAGCTAGCAGAGTTTTTTAATGGCCAGATGCCTTTCCTGTCGCCAATGGGGAGTTTTATTCAGCAGATATATTCTCATGGTGCCCAGAGAGAGAAATATCTGCCTCTACCTAGGATCGAACTCACAGCCTCCTGATTGCGAGGCGAGAGCATCACCTCTAGGTCACTACACCACTTTGTAGCATCCTCATGATCATGTGATCAAAATTCAGATGGCTGGCAATTGGTTCATACTTACGACTGTTGTGATGTCCCAAGGTCCCCCTTTTGCGAGCTTCTGACAAGCCAAGTCAATGGGGAAGCCAGATTCACTTAACAACAGGGTGACTAACTTATCAATTGCAGTGATTCACTTAACAACTGTTTCAAGAAAGGTCGTAAAATGGGGCAAAACTCACTTAACAAATGTCTCACTTAACCACAGAAATTTTGGGCTCAATTGTGGTTGTAAGTCGAGGGCTACCTCTTTACTGTTTTAGGATCCAACCTGCACGGAGATGCCACTCTTGAGAAAGTTCCCAAACTTTTGGTTGCATGAACCCAATTAGCCTTGACTTTAGCTTACATTCATTTATCCTTCAGCAATTAGAATCCTCTCTCTCTCTCGTAGAGCTTTGTGTGCTCCAATGGCTGATCCTCCTTGGAGTAGCTGGCCTCAAGGCATATCTTATAAATAACAGGTCTCAAAAATAGAAAGGACCTCGCTGGCAAGCTTGCAAGCCGCGCGAGCGATCGTGGGTGCACCTCGGTACACCCATGTTACACCTATCCTCCGCGAGCTGCACTGGTTACCGATCGGTCTCCGGATACGCTTCAAGGTGCTAGTCGTCACTTATAAAGCCCTTCATGGTATTGGACCTGGGTACTTGAGAGACCGCCTGCTGCCAATTACCTCCCAAAGACCCATTAGATCACACAGGGCTGGCCTCCTCCGGGTTCCATCTACCAGCCAATGCCATCTGGCTACCACCCGGGGGAGGGCCTTCTCTGTGGCAGCTCCGGCCCTTTGGAACGAACTCCCCGCAGAGATTCGGACCCTCACCTCTCTCCAGGCCTTCGAAAAGCCGTTAAAACCTGGCTGTGTCGGCAGGCCTGGGGTTGATGAGTTCCCTTCCCCTCTCGATCTGTGTGGCTGTTGGTTGTTTTTAAATGCCTGTATTTGTACTTTTTGTGTTTCCCTTTCCCCCCTTGGGTTTGTGCGCCGCCCTGAGTCCCGCTGGGAATAGGGCGGCATATAAATAAAACGAAACCTAAACCTAAACCTAAGAAGATGGAGCGCATACAGTTACTTTATTCAAGTCAAAACCTTAAAAAGCTGTAACGCACAGGGGAAATTTGACACCCCTGAACACAAAAGTGTTTGGTCAAGAGGCAACTGGACTTCTTCTGTGTGTCATCTAATGTTTAGCACTCTATCTGAGAATCACTGAGGCCACTTGGAGATTTATCTGTGGAGATTTATCCAAGTGTCAGACCTGGAAGCCATCTTTTCCATTGGGCCTTCAGGCCTGCCACATTTTCTACTGTGGGAAAAGGGGAGGGGAGGTTATAGGGCGTATGGGAGATATATAGTCAAAATAACATTCTTTTCTCAGAGAGTCAAGGACACCTTGCCCGGCAGCTGCCATGGTGTGACTGGGAGGCCTCTCCAGTTTTGGATGGTGCCTGATTGGACCATGCGATGGACATGTGGGTGCTGGGCAGAGACTTGAATTTTCATTTCGGTGGGGAAAACCTGGAAGTTTTCCCAGATGTGCCAATATGGCAACTCTAATAAAATGGAACTTTGAGGAACCTCAAGTCTCGGAGTCTTCTTTTGTTGGGGGGGGGGTGTGTTACTTGGATAAGGTGACCAGATTTTCAGATTGGAAAAGAGGGACGCCCTTGACCGGGGGGGGGGGGGGGCTTGATTAAAAAAATTTTTTTTTGTCAAAAGGTCACCCCAGGACACTGAAACCAGCATAAATACGAATCTGTTGCCAAACAAAATTTTGATCACGTGACCATGAGGATGCTGCAACGGTCGCTAAGTGTGAAAAATGGTCGCAACGGTCGCTAAGTGTGAAAAATGGTCATCAGTCACTTTTTTCAATGCCATTGTAACTTTGGTCACTATACCACCTTTCTTGCCACAGTTCTTAAGTGAATGACTGCTGTGTAACTTGCATGTGTGAGGATGACATACAGAACTTCTTGTACCTTTGCAAACTATTCTAACTGCTGAATCATACCCAAAAATTAGGTAATAGCAATACATTTTGATCCTTTGTCCAGCAGGTTCTGATTGAGTAAAAAATACACACTCTTTCAAAACTACAATAAACACATCAATCTATAAATAAGATGTGAAACCATGTGGAGACAATATGTGTTTGTTAACATATCAATCCCCTTCTCCTTAAATTAATACATGGATGTGGAATATAGTATGGTATAGATGTCACAAATCATGGTGGGGAAACTTTTTCTTATGGAATGCCACTGAAAAACAGGAAAGACAATAACAAAAGATATATGATATAATGGATATGAGGCGATCCATGTAAGTGGATGAGTTTGCAACATTTGTATCTTTCTATAATTAATTACCCGTAAATACATTTTTAATTTAACACTGATTTAATTTCACTGGTTCTGGATTGATATAATTCCAAGCAACATGCTTCTTGGCTTAAACCAAATGATAACTGCAATTGTGTTTAACAAAGCTTGGAGAACAGCTGATATAATGGTGGGTGTGGTTTGGTGGGCGTGGAAGGGGAAGGATACTGTAAATCTCTATTCCCATCCAAACTCCAGGGGAAGGATAATGTAAAATCTCCATTCTCTCCCAATCAGCTGGGACTCAGGAGGCAGCGAATAGATGGGGCTGGAGCCAGCCAGAGGTGGTACTTGCTGCTTCTTGAACTACTCAAAATTTCTGCTACCGGTTCTCCAGAACTGGTCAGAACCTGCTGAATACCACCTCTGGTGTGGTAGTGTACATAAGGGTTATAACTGAGCAGTCTAGTTCCTAAATGCAATACTTGAATAGAGAATTTTTAAGCAAAGGTGAATATTTGTATCGGGTCGAAATGAGGAGTCCTTGCTTGCTCTCTATGCTTGGTTGTTTTCTTGCAGATGTTTCATTACCTAAACTAGGTAACATCTTCCATGTTAGTAAGGAGTGAAGTTTGCTCTCAGTTTATATTTCTAGTGCAGGGGTGTCAAACTGGAGGCCAGCGAGCCGGATGCGTCATATGCAGGCCACGCCCATCCCACCTCCGTGAAGGGAAAAAAGTCATGAAATATCATGTGACGACAATGTGATGCTGTGGGTTTGACCTGTGTGGCTTGCCTTGAATGTAAACTGAGTGCAAACCCCATTCCTTACAAGCACTGATAGTTTGGTAATGAAATGTCTGCAAGAAAATCGCCAAACTCAGACAGCACCAAGGACCCCCTGAGAAGTTTCAAGTCCTGGATAGTGGGTGATTCACTTTCCCTTGCAGACGGCCATAGCCAGTGGTGGAATTTGTTCCAGAACCTGGCTTAAAATGTTTGGACTGAGGAAATTATGTTGGAAAGAATGATAGACAAATTCCTTCTGATGGAACTTTGACTGGATAAAAATGCACGCTGCTGGACTCAGAACAGAGCTGCCTTAATGCTACATCTGGTTTTGAGAAAGCTCTCAGATTTGCTCCCATGATAATCAATGGAAAAATATATTTTTTTGCATTCCAAGCTTCAGGACATTTTCTTGAAGATAAAGTTCAGGATATAAAGTTCCCTGTTCACACAACGTGTAAACGGTTTAACCGTTTTATGGTAAGAACGGTTACAGGAACTGGGTAAGTCTAGTTTAATGAAAAGAAGGACTAAGGGAGAAAGCTAAGAAAGGGATTGAGTGCATCAATCATGTTGCGCAAGTCCAGCCAATGGAACACAGAATACAGAATAATAGAGTTGGAAGGGATCTTGTAGGTCTTCCAGTCCTGCTCAAACAGGAGATCCTACATCATTCTTGACAAATGGCTACCCAGTCTCTTAAAAATCTCCTTTGTTATCTTATATTATGACATGATAGCAGTGTTCCAATATCTCGGGGGCTTCCACAAAGAAAAGGGAGTCAAGCTATTCTCCAAGGCACCTGAGTGTAGGACAAGAAGCAATGGGTAGAAACTAAGCAAGGAGAGAAGCAACTTAGAACTAAGGAGAAATTTCCTGACAGTTAGAACAATTAGTGAAACAACTTGCCTCCAGAAGTTGTGAATGCCCCAACACTGGACGTTTTAAAGAAGATGTTGGATATCCATTTGTCTGAAGTGGTGTAGGGTTTCCTGTCTAAGCAGGGGGTTGGACTAGAAGACTTTCAAGGACCCTTCCAACTCTGTTATTCTATCTTCTGGAGGCAAGATCTTCCATTGGTTAATTGTTCTTATTATCAGAACATTTCTTCTTAATTCTAGTTCTAGTCTGGTGCCTTAACCACTAGACCAGGGGTGTCAAACTCAAGGCCCTGGGCCCAGATCTGGCCCACGGGGGTACTTAGATCTGGCCCCCCAGGCCGCCCTGGAAACAACAAAGGACCGGCCTGCAGTAATTCTGCCAGCGAAAAGGGGCTCTCAAACTCCGTTTTCACTGGCAGAGGATTGCAGGAGGTCGTGGCAGCCGGAAATGGACCTCGGGAGCCCCTTTCCACTGGCAAAGCACTTGGGTCACCAGAGGCCCCCTGGCTACTCCCCCTTGCCTCACCCCCAGACCCACCCCTGAGATCAAGCACAACCCTGATGCGTCCCTCAATGAAATCAAGTTTGGCTTGATTTGACTTGATCCCTGCAAGTAGACCAAACTGTGCATGCCTGTGGGTGAATGCTATTCCTTGTTTGATGTGTGTAATATCTTCTATTACAGTGTCCTTGATTTAAAAAAACAAAACGGGCATCAGAATGAACTTGAGAATGGCGGTGAAGCTTATCGCTGCTCCTGGTTCTCTTTTGCTTACGATAATAGCTCTTTCATAGAACTGTGTTTTCCCACTTCAGATTAAAGTGGCCTGTGATTCATGAAAGCCTAAGAAAGAATAAATTGATTTCTTATTTTAAAGGGCCTCAAAATTCATTGCTTTTACTGCCATGGCCATCCCTACAGAGCAGTGTTTCTCAGAGTTGGCAACTTTAAGATGTGCGGACTTCAACTCCCAGAATTCCCCTGGGGAAAAATTGCCAAGTTTGAGAAACTGTGCTGTAGAGATATGATGTAAGACAGTTGTGATTTGTGCAGTGTGTGTGTGTGTGTGTGTTTTTAAAAAAAGCAGTGGTGTCTGTGGGCAGTTTTTGTTTTTGCTCTTAAAAAAACCCCTTATGGCATGAAAATAAATCAGATCCTTGATGCAAAAGTTTTTTCCACAGACTTAGGGGAGGGGGCTTTTAAAAATGCATAGGGTATCCGATGAATGAAATAGCCACATTCCACGCACCAGTTGCACCTATAGCAGTTGAAAAGCCAGTTGGCAAAATGTGGGCTAAGCGTTTTGTTTACTGCTCTCTTTAAGGAGCCATAAAGTGTTTACATTAATTATTAGTTAAGTAAATAGCACGCTATTTCATCCTTGCCTGTAGCTCTGAAAGGAGATACGTTCAAGAGTTCTTGAATGTTGTGGCAGCTGCCTATGGATTTTCTAAGTTTATTTATCTGCAACAGTTGTTCCATTGTTTCTGAGCAAATTGATAGCTTTGCAGCCTGCAATTAATATCTCCAAATTAATAACCATGGACCCATGCAAAGTGCCGGTTTTGTATGGCCAAAATAGAGAGCATCAAATTGCATGTTGCCTCACTCAAGTTTTAATAGGATGATCTTCAGTGCCCATTAAGTTCACTGATGGTTGATATTGTCTTTCGTTCTTTCTTTGGCTGCTTGCAATTCACGTTGATTTATTGCACTTAATGCCCTGTCCAATCTGTACGAGCCCTTGGGATCCCCTCATTTAACTACAGGAAAGAAGTCAATAAGTCAAGTGTTTGCGATAGCATAAATATTTAAGAGGGATGGTCTCCATCAGGCCTTTGGAACACAGGCAGTTCCCACTGGACAGGCTGCTGATACAGTGGTACTCAGCACAAGTATTCCAGGCAGGAATGTGCTGGGCTCCAATCAGATCCAGGAAAAAATAAAGTGGAAACCTGTGGAAGTTTTCCAATGCTGTTATTGTGAAACCTTTGTTATTCATTGCTTTTTCAGTCTCAAACTGGTGGCCCGCGGGCCGGATGCATCGCAAAGAGGCCATGCCCACCCAGCTCCATGAAGGGGAAAAACATTGTGAAATGTTATGTGATGCCAATGTGACACCACAAATTTGAAACCTGTATTCTAAAGTGTTTTGTAAAGTACATCTCTCTCTCTCTCTCTCTCTCTCTCTCTCCATCCATCCATCCATCCATCCATCCATCTATCTATCTATCTACCTACCTACACACACACACACACACACACACAGAGAGAGAGAGAGAGAGAGAGAGAGAGAGCGCAAATAAATGATCTATATATTAGTGGCACACAAATAGGAATGTTTTAGCAACATCATTCTTATTCTTGATATAAACCACATTCAATTTTAAACAAGGAACATTTTTCTGATTCAAATAACATACTCCAGCAATGTTTATTATATGCTGTAATAAAATGGAATAATATTCTACTTAGGTGGGCAATATTAATGCATACTGTAAGTTACGGCTAATATTTATCAACACACCCAAATTAAACTAAAACTGAATAAAAAAGCAGATATGATTGTTGCATATCCCCATGGCCACATGACCAAAATCCAGGTGCTTGGCAACTTGCATGTATTTATACCAGTTGCATTATTCTGTGACCACTATTTGTAACCTTCCCAGCCAGTTTCAAAAAAAAAAGTCAGATTTGTTTAACAACTGTGGCAAAAGAAAGGTCATAGAATGGGTCACAACTCATTTAACTATACCAGGGGTGAAATCCAGCAGCTTCTGACAGGTTGAACCAGTAGCGGAAATTTTGAGTAGTTCGGAGAACCAGCAAATGCCATTTCTGGCTGGTCCCAGAGTAGGATGGTAATGGAGATTTTGCAGTATCCTTCCCCTGCCACGCCCACCAAGCCACGCCCACAGAACCAATAGTAAAAAAAAAATGAATTTCACCACTGGTCTATACCTAGTCTTCCCAGAAGCAAAAACCTTAATTGTCATCTTATCCACCTTCCTCCTTTTTCTTCTTCTTCCTCACATTCCAATAGATGGAAACCTTAGAAGGCACTTGCCTTCTTAGAAGGAACAACCAGCCTCTAGAAATGCACTCCGACACATCTGTGGAAGCAATCTACAGTACTAGCCAATGCAGCTCCCTTAGCTGTGAGATGCTGTGTAATAGCTGCATAATATGAGCTACGGTGATGCAGTGGTTAGAGTGCAGTACTGCAGGCTACTTCTGCTGACTGCCGGCTGCCTGCAATTTGGCAGTTCGAATCTCAGCAGGCTCAAGGTTGACTCAGCCTTCCATCCTTCCGAGGTGGGTAAAATGAGGACCCAGATTGTCGGGGGCAATAGGCTGCTTAGAAAGTACTATAAAACACCGCAAAGCGGTGTGTTAAGTCTAAATGCTATTGCTATAAGCAACTGCATTTTGCACCTGCTGAAATCTCTGGTGGTCTCCAAGGGAAGCCCCAGGTAAGGCAAATCACAATAACCCAGTCAGGGAGTGACAGAGCCACGGAGTGACAGTCTTCAGAGCATGCAATTCTAGGAATAATTGCAACTGGGATGGCAGCCAAAGTTGAGCCAAAGTTCTTCTGACCATGGCTTTCATTTGCTGCTCGAAAAGAAAACTGGTACTGTTCCAAATGCAGCAAGTTTCAGAATTAACAGCGACTCCACCTGGCTAGGTTCATTTTGATCTTGTTTCTCCCTAACTCACAGCCCCATCACCAGGTCTTGGTTTCCATTGCATCCCCATTTAAGTTGTGATATTAGACATATAACGGAGTGTCATTGGCACATTTTTATCTGTTTGATTTTTTTTTATCCCATCTTTGTTTTAATAAGTAGCTCAAGGTGGTGAACTTACTTAATACTCCTTCCTCCCCCTATTTTCTTTTCCCATAACAACAACCGTGTGAGGTGATTGGGTTGAAAGAGAGTGCCCAAAGATACATAGATGGCTTTCATGCCCAAGGCAAGACTAGAATTCATGGCCTGCTTTCTAGGCTAGCATTTCACCCTGAATTAATGGATGAGTTTACTCAGTGGTTTCATATACATTGTAGGGGAAGGCTGAACTCTGGACACCTTACCTACCTACCTACCATGTATGTATGTATGTATGTATGTATGTATGTATGTATGTATGTATGTATGTATCTATCTATCTATCTATCTATCCATCCATCTATCCATCTATTTATCTATCTACCTTCTATCTATCTATCTATCTATCTATCTATCTATCTATCTATCTATCTATCTATCTATCCATCCATCCATCCATCCATCCATCTATCCATCTATTTATCTATTTATCTATCTATCTTCTATCTATCTATCTATCTATCTATCTATCTATCTATCTATCTATCTATCATCTATCTATCTATCTATCTATCTATCTATCATCTATCTATCTTCTATCTATCATCTAGCTATCTATCTGACTGTCTATTTTCCGTCTGTCTGTCTGTCTGTCTGTCTATCTTTCTATCTTTCTATCTTTCTATCTTTCTATCTTTCTATCTTTCTATCTTTCTATCTTTTTATCTTTCTATCTTTCTATCTTTCTATCTTTCTATCTTTCTATCTTTCTATCTATCAATCCATCCATCCATCCATCCATCCATCCATCCATCCCTCCCTCCTTCCATTCCTGGTGGAAATATTTGTTTTCCTGAAATAGACTAATCTTTGGCAATGTTGGTGCTTTACTTTAAACCAGGTTACTTATCATAAATAAAATTATACAAATTGCCCCCCTCCAAACATTTTTACATGTGAAAGTGATCTTGTTGCTAATAGACCTTTGTAAAATCATCTCTCAAATAACAGCCCAGGGAGAATGCCATTGAGCCGAACTTCTTTGATAAAACAAAAAGAACGGGTAAATCTACTGGATGCTAAATTGGAGGTGACGGGGAAAATGATAATTTTCCTCTCTTTTTCTGTAGTGCCCAAATCCCTCTAAATTTCTTGTCATGTGATCCTAAAAATAAACATAGGAATTTTGTCTTCTCCTTGTGCTAAGAAGTATTTATGGCTGTCCATTTTGGAACCGCAGCTGAAAGTTATTTTGATCTGAGTCACAATGAAATTGGCCAATGTTTGTATCCAGTGTGGTGTGATTTTCTAAATGAACGTTACTGCTTTAAAATATAGCAAATAAAGAAGAAAACTGAGTGGTTGCCTTAGCATTATACAATGTCTTTGTAGACATTTTTGAGGCTGATGCATTGGTCTATATTCATCACCATCTCAGCAATCAAGTTCATGAGTGATCCTGGCAGGGAACGGCAGAGGATCTAATCTAGAAATTATCTGGTTCAGTAAAATTGTTTAAAAGCTCCTTATATGAACTTTAGCATAGGTTATCACCACAAGTCCCTGTTCCAGTGCAGGGGTGTCAAGCTCAATTTCATTTGAGGGCCATATCGGGGTTGTATTTGATCTTGGGGGGGGGGGGGAAATGGCATGGCTAGGGTGGGTGTGGCCACCTTGGCATCACTCATGTTGGGTGTGTGTGTGCTGTAGCCCGAGTGCTCTACCAGCAAAAACGGGCTCCTGAGCTCTGTTTTTGACCGCAACAGCCTCCTGCAGCCCTCTGCCAACAAAAACGGAGCTTGGGGGAGGGGGGGCGCTCCATTTTTGCTGGCAGAGGGCTGCAGGACGCTATCATGGTCAAAAATGGAGATCGGGAGGGCCACACGCAGCCTTCCCAAGCTCAGTTTTTGCTGGCCGAGATACCGTGGGCTGAACCTTTGGTGTTTCCAGGGTGGCCCTGCGGGCCAGATCTAAGCACCCTGTTGGCCAGATCTGACCTGTGGGCCTTGAGTTACAGAACCATGTTCTACTGCCTAATAGGAACAGGAATTGGAGGCCATAACGTATTCTAGACTTATAGGGCCAGTTATTTAGTGCTTTCAATGAAGTTCATGAGTTACTACTGGATTCCTAACCGCAAATGTCTTAAGGTAGCTATCCTTTACATAGGCATCTACAGTAGGGAAAAGTTGAAATACAAGTCGAAGTCTTTGGCCTCAAACTAAAATACACCAGGACTGGAGTTTTATAGCTTTAGAAGGACCTATTGATCACCATCATTTGAGGTTGACAGGCACCATGTATGACCATAACCCTTTGCTGTCTCTTGATCTTGGGTGTTGCATGCCTGCAGGGGGACTGTAATGGCCTGGCCATGAATCTGAGCTGAATCCCAAGCCTTCTTATCTGCCCTTGCAAATGCATCTTTCTTAACCAAACCTGCCATTAACTGGTCACCCAGGGAGATGGCATCTGAGTAGACTCAGCATGTAGAAGTGAGCTTGTAAAAGGATAAATGAGCTTTGGGAGAGAGAAAGAGATTGCTTAGGCAATGTTTTTAGCATAGCTGTTACCAATCCCTTTTATTGTGTTCTTTTGGAGCAACTTAATTAAGGGACCAAAAACCTTTTTAAAAACCGTAAAATCTGTTCCTAGCTGCCTCTTTTGCAGCCGCTGCTCCCAAGGGGCAGAATTTGAGAACTGTGTATAGGTACTCTTCGATTTACAACCACAATAAAGTACAAAATTTCTATTGCTAAGCAAGAAGGGATGCAGTGGCTCAGTGGCTAAGATGCTGAGCTTGTTGATCGGAAAGGTTGGCAGTTCAGCGGTTCAAAACCCTAGCACCGCGTAACAGAGTGAGCTCCCGTTACTTGTCCTAGCTTCTTCCAACCTAGCAGTTCGAAAGCATGCAAAAATGCAAGTAGAAACAGGTAACTGCGCTCCATGCGCCTTTGGTGTTTCTCCGTGCTGGCCACATGACCATGGAGACATCTTCGGACAGTGCTGGCTCTTCGGCTTTGAAACAGAGATGAGCACTGCCCCTTAGAGTCAGGCAGTGACGTGCAGTCAGGGGAGGCAGGGCCTCACCACTGTCATCATGAAAAGAAAAAAAATGTAAAAGGAAAAAGGCTGAGGTAGTTGCTGCCAGAGTCACAGCGGATGACTCTGCTTAGTGCTTAACTGTTTTAAAAAAGCCTCTAAAAAGTGCCCTCTACAGGAGGAGGCAGGAGAATCACGTGCCTCATTTAGTCTATCTTTATGATCACTCGAGCAGAGTTAAGCAAGGGTTAAAAGCCGAAAAATTATTTATGTAGATGAGGCACTTGGTTCTCCTGTCTCCTCCTGTAGAGGATGTTTTTTTAGAGGCTTTTTTAAACAGTTAAGCAGAGTCATCCATTGGGGACTCTGGCAGCAGCTAACCCAGCCTGACCTCATCAGCTGTTGCCTTTTTCCTTTTACATTTTTACATTTTCATCATGGCAGACCAGAGCAGATTTGAAATCCTCTGTGAAACAGCTGGAAAAGGTATGTGGGTCGGAATTCAAAATTAATGTAATTTGTAAGTAATTGTATTATTGTAAATAATTTGTGTGTGTGTGTGTGTGTGTGTGTGTTTTACCTGCCTCTGCTGGCGCCCGGGCTGGCACTTTTTTTTATGTCGGACATAGCGGCAGGGCGGTTTTTGCCTCTAGCTCTGGGGCGGCAGGGCGGCTTTTGCGCAAAACCGCCCTGCTGCCCCGGCGCTAGAGGCAAAAGCTGCCCTGCTGCTATGTCTGACATAGAGGCGTCCCACCCCGAACACCCTGCCGCTGTGTCCAACATAGAGGCGTCCTGTCCCTGTGGCGGACACAGCGCTGGGGCGTCCGAATGCCCTGCCGCTGTGTCCGACATAGAGGCGTCCCACCCCTATGGTGGACACAGTGCCGGGGCGTCCGAACGCCCTGCCGCTGTGTCTGACATAGGGCGGCTTTTGCCCGCTTGCCTCACCAGCCATAAACCTCACCGCACATCACTGGAGTCAGGAATGACTAGCACATATGTGTGAGGGGAACCTTTACCTTTACTTAAGCAAGGAGGAGGGAGTACTAAATATGTTCACCACCTTGAGTTATTTATAAAAGCAAAGATGGTATAAGTGAGTTTTGCCTCATTTCATCACCTTTTGCCATAGTTGTTAAGCGAATCACTATAGTTGTTAAAGTGAATCATGTGGTCATTAAGAGAATCTGTCTCCCATATTGACTTGGCTTGTTCAAAACCAACTGGGAAGGTTACAGGCAGTGATCACATGATCCCCAGAGCGTGGAAATCTCATCAGTACATGCCAGTTGCCAAGTGTCCAAATTTTGATCGCGTGACAATGGGGATGCTGTAAGGGTCATAAGTGTGAAACCCAATTGTAAGTCACTTTTTTCAAGGTCATTGTAACTTTGAAGGTTTTCTAAACATGGTTGTGAGTCAAGTACTCCCTGTAAAACAGGGTTCTACTTAAAATCAGGCTTACTCTTGTGGGAAGCCACCTACTCCCAGAAGAATGAAATATTTTAGGAAATATTAAAAAGGCAGAATATTATATTTCCCTAAAGGAGAAATGGAGAAACATGCTCTTGAAGACAGAAAGCAGCCCCCAAGTCTTTCTTAATAGCCCTGAGCAGATATTTCATGCCCATTGAGAAGGATTGTGCCATTCTATCTACAAAACAAAAGACTTTCAGCTCCAGGATGATGGGATTAAGACATTGTCAGGATTTGTTGCAGAAAAATCAAATCCAGAAGCACACACAGATAACTGATGCAGCTGGATTCATTAATTTCTTTATGTACATAATAACAGATGAATAAATGTACAATACCAACAGGTGGTTCTTCCAATTAAACACAAGGCAGGAGAGTCAAAGACAAACACAAGCAGTTAGTTTCATTTTAGCAGACAAGCCCAGAGAGACTGCTAGTTTACTTCTCAGAGCAGCAGACTGCATAAGTTTCTGCTTCAATTCTTTGCACAGACTCAGATCTGTTTAAGCTCCCTTTGGCTGACTTAGTTGATATGCCTATTCCTTGGCTGACCTTGTTCCCATGTCTCTCCCAGTCATGAATATTTTAATAGACATGACCCTTAATAGGATTAAGCCACTACCATCTAGCAGCAGAAGTCACCACATTGCACAATCTCCTGGGGACAGTGCATCACCCTCCAGGCTTCAAACAAACTTAGCTCAGGTAATCCATAAGCCAGCTATGACCCTTGACAACAGCCAATAGAATGCATGTTCTTGCACAGGAACAGGAAGCTCAAGTGCAAAGGCCAAGAGAAGATATAAATACCCTCCCCCCCACACACTCTCAACTCCATGTGGTCAGCAGCACCAGGACCATGTGCTTGGTGGTCCTGTTTCATCATTAAACCATCTTTCCAATCAGCCTCCATGTTTCCAGTGTCTTTCTCCCAGCTTGGAACTGAACCAGATGGATATTTCTCCCAACACTCTCTTGATAGACTGTGTAAAAGAAAAAAAAATCTCCTAAAATAATTCTTGCAGCTGGGAATAGATTTTTTTTCCCCCGTTCAGTTTTTCTAGCCGTATTTTAGATCAGTCTCTTCCACAGGAATCTCCAATATGCTCAGATTGTCAAGTGCTCCGCTAAAAGAGGCCTGAAGAATGTGGAACTCTGCTGGTAGGCTTGACAGGCCCCTGTGTTTGCAGAGGCAACCAGAAATACGAGCAAAGCTACCTGCAGGATGCAAAAAAGAAACAGGAGTGATTTCCAAACTCTTTTCCAGAGTGCAAATAGTACAGGAAATTTCTCTTGCTGTCTCGGAAGAGAATAGCTTCCCCTGGACAAGAATGTGCTGTCAGGCCTGGCCAAGGCTAATTTCCCCAGTCTTATGCAAACAAAGCAATTTGAAGGAGGGCGCTCAATAATGTCGCCGTTCCCTTGCAACGGTTTGGGATGTCAGCCGCCGTAACGTAAGGCCTTTGCACTCGGCATACCAAGAGGTTGGGGACTCGGGAGAGCTCTGAACTTGCCTTGCTGACAAGCATCTCCCGTCGAGTGCCATGGGAGAAGTGCTCCCACGCTGTTCTGCAACAGAACAAGAACATTATTATTAATAGAGTGCCAAAAGAGCCCACAGCTCTTTTTTAAAGGTAGCCGAGCCAAAAAAAACAATTCCCAGCTGAGAGAGTTTACAGCTGAAATTTTGACAGGGGTGCAAGAATAAGAGAGAGGTAAAGAGAACAAAAGGGGTAGCTAAGAAACAAATGTAAGCCAATGCAGTTCTAGAGCGTGACTCAATTTTTTTTTTAAAAAAGTTATTTTTGGTTTCCCCTTCTGCTGTCCCTGATGGCATTAAAGATCAGATTAAAAATGCTCTTTCCATTCCCCAAGGGACAGGCCTTCTCCAGGGCCTCAGGATTTGTGTCTTCCCATCTTCTCTTAACCTGTGTATCCCCTCCAGATGTGTTACTGGGATGTGGTGTTGTGTAGATCATTTTGGCAGAAATGTTTCACTCAAAATCCAGTAAGATCCCTCAAAGCTTTGCTTCATGGTCAATTTTCCAGTTTCCTCTTGTGATACAAGGGTCAGAGAATGGCCTAATGTTTAATGCACCAAGCGACCAAAAATTAGTTCTGATTAAACCAGCTTCTTCTTGAAGGAAGGGGGGGGGGAACATGGTGGCTCAGCGGCTAAGACGCTGAGCTTGTCGATTAGAAAGGTCGGCAGTTCGGCGGTTCAAATCCCTAGCACCGCGTAACAGAGTGATCTCCCATCACTTGTCCCAGCTTCTGCCAATCTAGCAATTCGAGAGCATGTAAAAATGCAAGTAGAAAAATAGGAACCACCTTTTGGTGGGAAGGTAACAGTGTTCTGTGTGCTTTCGGCGTTTAGTCATGCTGGTCACATGACCATGGAGATGTTTTCGGACAGCGCTAGCTCTTTGGCTTTGAAACAGAGATGAGCACCGCCCCCTAGAATCGGGAATGACTAGCACATATGTGTGAGGGGAATCTTTACCCGTACCTTTACCTCCTTGAGGGAATCAGGATGGTTTGTCTACATGTTCCAAAAAGTACAGTTTTCACCACTGGACCAACTCCTGTCAGGGTACAGGCGGTAGTCCTCAACTTACAACCATTCATTTAAGTGTCTGTTCAAAGTTACAATAGCCCTGAAAAATGACTTCTAACCGGTCCATGGACCAACCATTGTAGCAACCCCATAGTCACAGGATTAAAGTTTGGATCTTGGAAACCAGCATGTATTTATGACGATTGCAATGTCCTGAAGTCATGTGATTGCCATTTGCAAACTTCCTAGCTGGCTTTCGACAGGCAGAGTCAGTGGGGAAGCTGGATTTGTTTAATGACTGCAGGATTCACTTAACACATGCTCTGACTTAGCAGTAATGGTAGCAAAAGGTTTCAAAATCAGAAATGACTCGCTTAACAACTGATTTATTTATACATGGAAATTCTGGTTCCAGTTGTGGTTATAAGCCGAGGACTACCTGTAGAGATGTTGAGACTCTAGGAAGAGTGCAGAGAAGAGCAACAGAGATGATGAGGGGACTGGAGGCTAAACCATATGAAGAACGGTTGCAGGAACTTGGTATGTACAGTTTAATGGAAAATAAAAACGACTAGGGGAGACATGATAGGAGTGTTCCAATATCTCAGGGGCTGCCACAAAGAAGAAGGAGTCAAACTATTCTCCAAAGCACTTGAGGGCAGGACAAGAAGTAATGAGTGGAAACTAATCAAGGAGAGAAGCATATAAATCTAATAAACCAAATCAAACCAAACTTAGAACTGAGGAGAAATTTAGAACAATTAATTAGTGGAACAACTTGCCTCCAGAAGTTGTAAATGCTCCAACCCTGGAAGTTTTTAAGATGTTGGATAACCATTTGTCTGAAGTGGTGTAGGGTTTCCTGCCTAAGCAGTGGGTTGCACTAGAGGACCTCCAAGGTCCCTTCCAACTCTGTTATACTATGTTTGATCAGATTAACAGTACTTTGGTCTTTTTTTCTTCCATCAGCCCCTTCACTTCTTAAAAATATTCCTCCCCAAATGGAAGGATCTGCTGAATGGGCTGAGGGAGCAACAAATAATAGCTAAAATTTGAGCAGAATTAAATTAAATCCTGCAAATTCTGCAACCATTTTCTCTTTCCCTCTGTTTCTTCCTCTTATACCTGGGTACTTGAGAGACTGCCTGCTGCCAATTACCTCCCAAAGACCCGTTAGATCTCACAGGGTCGGCCTCCTCCGGGTTCCGTCCACCAGGCAATGCCATCTGGCTACTACCCGGGGAGGGCCTTCTCTATAGCAGCTCCGGCCCTTTGGAATGAACTCCCCGTGGAGATCCAGACCCTCACCTCTCTCCAGGCCTTCCGGAAAGCCGTCAAAACCTGGCTGTGCCGGCAGGCCTGGGGTTGATGAGTTCCCCTCCCCTCTCGACTGGTATGGCTGTGTGATTTTCGTGTATTTTAATTATGTGTACTGTTGTTTATGTTCCCTTTCCCCCCTGAGTTGTTCGCCGCCCTGAGTCCCTCCTGGAGAAGGGCGGCATACAAATAAACCAAATACAATACAATACAATACAATACCCCAGATCACAGATCAGGCTCCTCTTGTTTCCAGAGAAACAGTTTGGGAGGGCTAGAAACAGAGATGAGATAATCAATCCCTTTTAATTGCATGCACATTGATTTGAATCAATTTTCTGTTTTTCCCCAATAATGTTCTTCCTCATTAAAAACATTCTTCTATTGGAAAGATGTGCATTTAGCCATATGCGACACCTGCATTTTTCTCCTCGGTTCTTGAAATTAAAAACAAAACAGGGCACTGAGATCATTATGCAACTGCAGTCGGACTTCATGTTATCAATCAATCAATTTTTATTAGGGCCACAGACCAGCATTACTCCCTAGAACTTAGAATAACAGAGTAAGAAGGGGCCTTGGAGATCTTCTAGTCTAACCCACTGCTCAGACAGAAGACCCTACCTCATTCCTTACAAATGGCTGTCCAATTTCTTCTTACAAACTTCCAATGATTGAACACCCAAAACTTCTGGAGGCAAGCCACTCCACTGATTAATTGTTCTTCCTGTTATCTATACTATTCTTCAAGCATCTATGGAGATTCTCAGTCATCCAGGTCTGAGAATCTGTTTTCTGTTTTTCCTCTGAAGGCGTTTAGTTGAAGAAGCTTCTTGGATGAGAAGTGAAACCAGTAAGTCCAGTTGCTTCTTGAAAAAGCACTTTTGGGAATATTCTTCAAGTACTATAGAATGCTGAGAATCCCTTGTTGATCATGCTCCATGGGTGATGTAAGTCGGAGCCATTTGAGAGGACTATATGTAGCTCTTCATTCTATTGAACTTATCTTACAAGAATGTCTGGAGAACCAAAGAAGGATGGAGTGTATCATTCTGATTTTCCTCTTTTCTGATGTAACTAGAGTTGGCCTCAAATTTAGTGAGGCTTCTGAAATACTTGTACTATTTTCGCTGTGCACCACAGGAATAGCTTCTCTTAATGTATTGCTCTTCTAGCTGGCCTGATTTCACACTTGAGTATTGAAATCCTGCTCACACCTCTTAAAAACTTCCTCTTATCTCCCCATGTTTTACTATTATCTACTCCAAAAATGGCACAGTATTGGCTTTTACAGCTTCATGTGCTACTTGCAAATCAGGAATGGAAAAGTTCTTCTAAGGACCAGTTTCAATCCTTTTGAAATGGTTTGGTGAAATGGTGAATGATATATTCATTTTTTGGGGAGGGGAGGGGTAACTGTGAGTCCTTCATCACCTAGCAATGATTTTAGCTGGACCTGAAGTGATCAAGTTGGGTGACCGTATATATTCCATAAGTTAATAAAATGGGAATCAAGGTCTTGTTGATCATATTTTGTCCATGATAAGCCTTCTCTACACTTGTAGTCCTCAATGTATGATCACAATTGAGCCCAACATGTCCTTTGCTAAATGAGACAATTGTTAAGTGAGATTTCCCCTGTTTTAAGGCCTTTCTTGCCACAGTTGTTAAGTGAATCACTGTAGTTGTTAAGTTTGTAACACACGGTTGTTAAGTGAATCTGGCTTCCCCATTGATTTTGCTTGTCAGTAGGTCGCAAAAGGTGATCACATGATCCCAGGACACTGGAACCGTCGTAAATACATGCCGGTTGTCAAGTGTCTGCATTTTGATCATGTGATCATGATTGTTGCATCAATCATGCATCAATCATAAGCATGAGAAATGGTCATAGGTCATCATTGCCTACGTACCTTTGAGCAGTCACTAAACAAACTCTTGTAAGTCGAGAGCTACCTGTATGAAAACTATACACTTTAAAAGCTGAAGGACAATGCAATTCATGAACTCTAATGATGTATTGGTAATTTACTGATCCCTGCAGTCTTCAGAGAGCCAAGATTTGGGGAAGTGACAGTATGACATATTGAAAAAGTGAAAGGTTCTAACAATAGCACAAAGGCCTCAATTACCTGGCAGTAGACAAATAACTTATCCATTCTGTTTCACTCTCTTGTTATTAATTAGCTCTCCTCTAACCAGTGCATACAATCAATTAAGGCTCTGCACAGATGTTCGCCTTTGTCTTCACATCCCATTAGCTGACAATAAGTTTTCTTATTCTAATTAAGCAGAGGAGCTGGGCTCTTTGCAGTTAAATGTGCTAAACAGACCTTGTTGAGTTTGTTTTGCCATTGTGTGGTTCATTTATTTATTTATTTATTTGGAAGATTTATATGCCTACCCATATTATAAAATGTAACTCTGGATGACTGACGTACACTAAAATTACTAAAAATAAAATAATTGCTAGCAGCCAATGATACTCCCAATACAATTGATTCAATAAGTAGATTAAGCATGAATGAATGTAACTATTTTGCATGGAAGACGGGAATGGGGATTTAAGGATATGGTATATAAAACATTTTCCTTCCAGTATCAGGAAACTCTGATATCAGCTTGAGATTGTTGGCATTGCTTTAAGATACTTTAAATTTATTATAAATTGCTGATACTTCTAAGTTGTTTGTGATAGTATTATGGATCAAATTAGAATTAAAAATCTATATTGTCCAAGTGTGATTGGAAACACAAGGAATTTGTCTTCGATGCATAAGCTGTGTGTAAGCTCTATGTACATAGAAATACATTCATCAAGAATCATAAGATGCAACAGTGATAGTCATAGGATACTAAATAAACTATCAAAATCATACTAAGAAACTAAATAAAACAATATAAATTGTAAAGATACAAGCAACAAGGTTATAGTCAAAAATCGAAAAGAAGGTAGGTAATAGGAAGGATGAAAAGAATAATAGTAATACAATCTTAGTAAATAGTTTGACCATTTTGTGGAAATTAGTTGTTTAGCAGAGCGATGGCATGCAGGAAAAAACTGTCCTTGTGTCTAGTTGTTCTGGTGTGCAATGCTCTATAACATCGTTTTGGGGGTAGAAGTTTAAACAATTTATGTCCAGGATCTGTTTCTGTGTAAGAAATGGTGTAATACTGAAAACATTCTAATGGAGTTCCATGTTGGTTCAGCAGCTTGCCCCTGATAAGACAAAAAATTAAAGTTGACCTGTAGACCAAGCTAGCAAAAGGAAGGGTGAGAAAAATGGAGGAACTATCCATGGTACTGAACTTCTAGCTTCCAGCCACTGATTTTCTGCTCAACTTTAGATACAAAAGAATCAGTAGATGCTAGGTTCCTTTGTATATACACATTTGCATCTCCATTGATTTTCTACTGCTTTTGAACATACTACAAACATCTTATTAACTGACATGAGATGTATTATAAATGTCTGTGGAAGAAGTTATGTTAGAAATTGTCTCTCATGTCCTCATTTTTATGACCAGCTGAATATGTCATCTTAAATATTCCAATCTTATCACAAAGATAGCTTTTCATTGCAGTTGCTGTTAAACGCTGTTTAACTTCATCTTTGCCAGAACATTTTCCCGTGCTAGCTTATTGTCAAAGGATAAGCAAAAGCTTATTTTAACTTGTATATTTCCAAATGTGTTTGTTAAATGTTTTTGCTTTAGACAATTGCTGCTCTTGTAGATAAAAGGGATTATAAATCTAATAAATGCATGCAGAATATTTTTTTCAAGAGTAAAACATACAATTCTATGAAAAGGTATAAGTTCCTTTTCAGACTGTCTGGATTTGTGTGTATATATATATATATATATTTGCCACCGAATGTTATTAGAGCTTTGTTTATCTCCTGGTGATGTATCAAAAGAGTTTTCAGAAACAAATCACCTTAGCTGTTGGAGTTTATTTCATGTATTTCATAATCCAAAAGGGAGAAAAATGTTCTTTAAACGCTAGAGTGTAATGGAGGAAAGACTCTACATAAAATGTTTTAAAGGCCTTTGAACCAATTCATTAAGGACGTTCACTTGCTCACAATATTGGTTGTGTTTACATTGGTTGCAACATCCTGGGGGAGGGGTGTCACATGATCATCATTTGCAAACTTCCCAGCCAGTTTCTGACAAGCAAAGCCAATTTGGGAAGCCAATGGATTCACTTAACAATGGCATGATTCCCTTAAACCACTGCAGTGATTTGTGTAACAGCCATGGCAAAAAAGTTCATAAAATCAACTGTGATTGATTTAACAACATACATTCTGCTCCTTGTTGTGGTCATAACTTGAGGACTGCCCATATGCAGTGAAAAGAAAGTTCTGCTTATATGAAACTTGTAGAACATATACTGTATGTGCTAGTGTGTTTTTCTGCCTATCTGCCTAGCTCCAAGCAAGTTAAAACACTATGGCTATTTAAATAGTAGACTGTAAAGTTTTCAGTGTACCTTGACTTTTATAGGTGTCATAAATTATTGGTTTTCCCCACATCCTTTTGGCTGCACATCAGAAAGAATTTGGGCAGCCTGAGTTTGTCTTGCCTGGTTAAGAAGCCTCAAGTCTGATTAGTTTTCTACCAATAAAGGCAGGAGCAAACAAAACTCTGCTGTCTTTCCTTCTCTCCCTTTTTATTTTATTTATTTATTTCTCCTTTTCTCTGGTTATAGAACAATGATGGCGAACCTTTTTTGGCTCGTGTGTCAAAAGCAAGGTGAGCGCAGGGGGGTCGTGCATGGGCGTGCCACACCCACAATGCAATGAACGACCCCAGCGCACATGTGTGCATGACCAGTGCTCCCCTCATTTTTTGCATGCTCCCCCCCCCCCCCCCCGAGCCTTCAGGGAAGCCTCCGGAAGGCCCCTGAACCAGCCCTATGAGCAAACCGGAAGTCCGTTCCTGAACTTCTGGTTTGCCCGTAGGGCTGTTTTTTGCGCTCCGGAGGCTTATGTAACTTGCAAAAGGTAACTCACATGCAGGCAAATCAGAAAAACCAATATTTTTGAAAAATGCCAGAATCCAGGAAAGCAACTCATATTTCTAATAAAAACAAGAATTAAAAATGATATTTTAAATCCCCCTAAAAGCTAAGTAATCAAAATACAGCCACTTAGCTGACTAAACTCAAGGATTATACTTTCTCATGTGAATTTATCTTACCATTCAGATAATTATTATTTCAGAGCCCATCTTATGGCTGTTATTTGTTCAAAAAAATAAAAGCCATATTTTTTTGCAGCAGCAGCTGCAACAGAAATTCTCTTTCCTTGTTTATTTGAAATATGCTTTGGCATTCCCCCCCTTCCAAACCTGAACCCTTTTTCTAATTTATAACAATTGTAATTTATAATTTTTCTACCAACATTGACAAGTTTATTTCAGTTTTGTTCTTTGGTGTTGTAAACTCTTTGGGTTATTTCTACTATTTCCATTTGCATCTCTTTACATACATTATTATCCGTCGTGGGAATAAATTTTTTAAAAGGCTAGATTCAAATGTATAAGGAAAAGAATTTAAGCCAAGCATAGGCTAGATTGTGCTTCTCCTTTCTTTTCTGTTGTTTTGTCAAACTCACAGATAATAAAAGTAATTTTACAGAGGCTGTAGCCTTTAGATCATTTTAGACCTTCAGATCATAGTATAGCGAACAACAACAACAACACAGAGATAAAAGCAAAACATTGACAGCAGCATCCTAAATATTTGCCAGTATTAGCACATGCACAGTTGAATAAATCAACAAATAACACACAGTCCGCATTCAAAGGCTGAAGGCAGAGAGTGCCAGCTAAATGTAGGCAGCTGTTGTTTAATCTTACAAAACCAATTTGGCAAGGGTGCCTCCCAGCTCCCAGTGATTTGCACTACCATTCAGAACTACATTCATTTCCATAAATCACAATTAATCAAAAGCCACACATATAAAATCAGAAGGACAGTCTCCCATTGTGTGGGAAAACTCATTAAGTGCAGACCACTCGGAGGCTGGCAAGGATGATTTCCTGAGCTGCCATTGCAAGAAAAAAGCCATGATCAGTGTACATCTTGTTTCATAAGACAACATCAACAAAAAAGAGGATGAAGGCTAAGCCTGTTGATAGAGCACTCACTCTGCCTGGACAAAGTCTGAAGTCCAGCCTTTGGCAAAGTTAGGACGAAGAATCGTAGGTAGCAGGCAAGAGCAAAGTTCTTTCTCTGCATGCGAAACAGAAGAGTGACTTCCAGGCAAAGTTGGTGATAGAAGAGAATATTTGTAGCTCAGGATTGAACTGCGGGATCCTTGGTGCTCTCTGAGCTTGGTTGTTTTCTTGCAGACATTTCATTACCCAACTAGGTTACATCATCAGTGTCATCACTATGAACATCCTAGATCATGGGTCTCCACACTTGGTAACCTTGTGGACTTCAACTCCCAGAATTCCCCATTCCGAGCTAGGGAATTTTGGGAGGTGAAGTCCATAAGTCTTAAAATGCAAGTGTGGAGGTCTTTGTCCTAACTCAAGTCAACTCTGAAAAAGCCAGAAAATTCCTGGTGGCCTGGCATTCAAACAAATCGGCCATCAACAGACACACAGAGATAAACAGCATCTACATATTTCTCCAAATAAACAAAAATAAACAAAAAGACCAGCAAAAGTAAATAATGTATCAATCAAGGAACTACCAACACAGACAAACAAGCTAACAGTAAGCAACAGCTTAATCAAAGAACCACCAAGAACATTCCTACCAACGCTCACAGGACAAGCCACTAGTATATAAAAATAAGAGCAAAGCCCACTCACTTCTTGCACTGATGATTTTACCAGGTTTGGTAAAGAAATGTCTGCAAGAAAACAACCAAACTCAGAGACACTTAAGACCTCCCCCCCCGCCCCCCGAGTTGGCAACGTTGAGCTAAATGAAGCGGCGAATTCCATTTATATTTATATATGTATTTACATATCAAAATTTGAGACTGCTCATCTCTATACTGTATAACGTTCAACTGATGTCTGATACTCCTTGGCTAAGCAGGAAAGGAAGCAACATCTGTGAAGAGATGGGAAAAAACCCAACTATCTCCAGAGGGAAATATGAACAAATGTTGTTTCTCAAGAGAAGATATTAGTGCATTGTACTTAGAAATTCCATCTTTTCAATCAAGGTTACTTTAGATGCTTACCTAAGCACAATAACAGATAATAACTGGATTTGCTATATAGAATCATAGAGTTGGGAACAACCAGTTTGGTCACTGTGGTGTTTTCTTTGCACAACATACCATTAAGCTTTGTTACTTAATGTTATTGAATGTGATTGTGGTTTTTGAAAAGCTTGAGAATTACTTGGTCTTATTTTGTTAGCCACTCCATAAAACAGAATGTGGGACTAGATGAGACTGTAGCTTGATTCATGAGTTCTTGTGATCTAACTTATTTAACACTAGCTGATAACCCAGCATTGCCTGGGTATTTATTTATGCTAATCCTGTATTAGACAGGAAAAGGAATGAATTATATTTATAGTGTCAAGTCAAAGTAATGCTGGAACATAACACATACACACAAAGACACACAGACACACAGACATGAATCCAAAATGCACACTATCACTGTCAAAAGTACTGTGATTTGACACTATAGATACAAATTATTCCTTCTCATTTCAGCAGTCCAGGCATTCCAGAGTTATGTTGGAACACACACACACACAAACAGACACATGCATACACAAACAAACTGAGAAGTATTATGTATGTCTTACCCCACAGTATTTGTTTCCAGAGAGTAACCCATCTGTGTACCAAGTTTGGTAGGTGGGAGGTATCATCACGTTTATTCATGTTGTAGGGGTGTTTCTCTATTTCGCTAACTTCCATAATTATTCTCTTGTTAAACTGTTCAGTTTTGGAGATTAACCTGGTTCCTTCAAAATTAATTTCATGTCCTGTAGCTTTAAGGTGCTGGAAAAGGGAGGAAGTTTTTTTCTTTTTTTCTTACTGCGTTCTTGTGTTCTGCAATGTGTGCATTTATTCCCTGTTCGTTTGTCCTATGTATGTTGCAGGGCAGATTTTGCATGATATTTCGTAGACTCCTTGGTTTTCTAGCTGGATTTTGTCTTTGGGGTTTCTTAAGATGTTGACTATTTTTTGGTCAGTGTTGAAGGCTGTCTTGATATTGTGTTTGTGGAGAATTTTGCTGATTTTATCTGTGGTGCCTTTGATGTAAGGGAGGAGGGCGATGCCATTGTCCTGTTCTGTGTCTCGGTTTTTGGGGGGAGTCTCCCTTTGGATTAGGTTGGTAATTGTTTTTCTTTGGAATCCCTTGGAGATTAATACATTTGTGAGAGTGTGTAATTCAATTTTCAGGTGTCAGGTAGGCGTTTGGTTCTGGAGATGAGGGTCTTGGCTACAGAATTGATCTGTGCAGGGTGGTGATGGAATTGTGCATTTAAGTAGTGGTTGGTGTGTGTTTGTTTCCGGTAGATGGTGTGTCCTAGGGAGCCATTGGGTTTTTTGTAGATTAGGACGTCCAGAAAGGGAAGTTGGTTGTTTGCTTGATCAGATTGATTGATTTCCATAGTGAATTGTATTTTGGGGTGTAGGTTGTTGAGATGTGTGAGGAAGTTGTCCAGTTTTTCTTTCCTGTGTGGCCAAATCACGAAAGTGTCATCAACATATCTAAGCCAGAGTTTGGGTTTGTGTTCATATTTATCTAAGGCATTAGTTTCAAAATGTTCCATGTATAAGTTTGCGATGACGGGTGAGAGGGGTGAACCCATGGGTGCTCCTTCTATCTGTTTGTATCTTTGTCCATTATGGATGAAGTATGTGTTGGTTAGGCAGTGGTTGGTCAGGCCCAGGATGTGTTTAGGGGGGGTTGTGTTTGTTCTGCATAGCTGTCAAGGCACTTGGGTGAAGAGGGATATGACATCGGAGCTCACGAGAAGGTCGCTGGGTTGAAGGTTTTGTTTCTTTATTGTTTCTATGAAGTGGAATTTTGTACGTGTGAGGTGATGGATTCTGCATAGGGTTGGAGTTGTTTGGCGAGGAATTTGGCAAGATTCTGTAGAGGTGAGCCTATGGAGCTGACTATGGGTCTGAGTGGTGTTCCTTCTTTGTGTATCTTGGGGAGGCCATAGAGTTTGGGGCATCTGGAAGATTTCTCTCTGGGGATGATTCTTTGCTGGATCTCTTCACTGATGGGAGAGGCTTTTATTTTGGATTTGGTGGTTTTTTTCCAGGTAGGTGGTGGGGTCTGTGTTTAGAGGTTTGTAAGTGGGATCTTGGAGTAGGTTGGATAGTTTGGCTTGGTAGTCAGATGTGTTCATCACCACTGTGGCGTTATCTTTGTCTGCTGGGAGAATGATTATGTTGTTGTCTTTCCTCAGGTTGGTGAGTGCTTTTTCTTCTTGTTGTAAGTTGCTTCTGGGTGGATTACTGGAGCAAAGGACATTGGTGACTGCAAGTCTGATTTTATTGGCTTCATCTGGGTTGATGATACATATACAATATATATATATATATATATATATATATATATATATATATATATATATATATATATATATATATATATATATATAAAAGAGGTGTAGAAAGAAAGATCTGAGATAACTGATCAGATATACAAAGGACAAATTTAGTGATCCACAAAGGTCAAGAGACAGGAGAAATGGGAGACTATGAAAAAGGAATTATCCTTTTTTTGCTACAGAAGACTAAATGATTACCTCCCCATTGAACTATAACTCACCTGTTATGATTGGCTTCCATTAATATTCCTATTATTGATGAATGCCTTGTGTTTCTAAATGTATTTCCATCTCTGTGTAGGTACTACAATATTTCCCGCTGAGTTGTAAAATAATAGATTCTCCTGCTTATTGTCTCTTGTTAGTACATGCTCTGGGGCAGCAGCAGGAGCCCATGTTAAATGACTGCTCATTTAACGGTCTTTCTCAGTTCCCATCCCAGTTGGTCTCTGAATTAAGCATTGGCTTAATGAGGAAGAAGCTCTCACAAAAGTAGGAAGAGTAATGGAGAGTTATCTGAAACCTCTTCCTTTCATTTTTGTCTAGACTCTTTGTCCCTTTCCGTTGTGAAGATATAGAAGAATTGCATGCAGAAGTGTTTGGTTGGGGGGAGGAGATATAAAAAGTCATGATAATGTCACAACCATGTGACCAAAGCCTCACCCCTTTTGTTTGTGCATCACAATTGTGACACTTAAAAAAGGGCATGACTTCAACAGACCACCTCATAGATGCTCCTGGTTGCAGAACACCCTTGTCAGAAGAATGAATCCTAGGCCTATCATGAGTCCTGACTTACTTTTATAGTAAGTTAATTAAAAATAAATGAGTTTCCAATCAAGGATCTCTACAAAGCAGATATGTTAGCCTTTCTAGGTGAACCAGCCGCATGAGCGATCGTGGGTGCACCTAGGTACACCCATGTTACACCTATCCTCCGGGAGCTGCACTGGCTATCCATTAGTCTCCGGACTCGCTTCAAGGTGCTAGTCGTTACTTATAAAGCCCTACATGGCATTGGACCTGGGTACCTGAGAGACCGCCTTCTGCCAATTACCTCCCATAGACCGATCAGATCGCACAGAGTAGGCCTCCTCCGGATCCCATCTGCCAGCCAATGTTGGCTGGTGACCCCCCGGGGGAGAGCCTTCTCTGTTGCAGCTCCAGCCCTCTGGAACGAGCTCCCCATGGACATCCGGACCCTTACTACTCTCCCGGCCTTCCGCAAAGCCACTAAGATCTGGCTGCTCCGGCAGGCTGGGGGGCTGTTGAAATAGCCAGCCCCACGGGAACTATGAATGTTGTGTATTTTAAATTGTTGTTTGTCTATTTGTCTATTTATCCCCTTCCTTTGTTTATTGTAAGCCGCCCGGAGTCCTTCGGGAGTGGGCGGCATACAAGACCAATAAAACACAAATACAAATACAACCAGATCAGAAAACAAACATTCTTAAAAACACTAGAAATCTACTTCATTGATACAGTTATAATCACCACATCTTAAAAGCCTGGCTGAATGTCTCTTTCCCTCCCTCTTACACTCTTGAGGGTCAAAGGAAGATAGTCTTGATGTTTTTTCTCACCTTTTCCTGACTTTCTGGGCTACGTTGATGTTTTTGTTACAATTTGGTGCCAACTCTCTTCAAGGATTTGTCTTTCCAAGTTAGTTTTTTTTTTCATTTTAGCCATTCCTGGATGGCAGCTGTAACATAGCAGCTGAGAGTCAGCTGTGAGTCAAGAGTTCCATTTCTTACAGCTCACCTCTATCTTCAGGCAAAGGAACAAAATAATGTTGACTTATCCTAGTGGATTGCTACAAGAAAATCTGAGACAGTAAGTGCAGGGTAAATAGTGAGAAACTGCTGTGTAAGTCTTGCATTCTAAGCCACAACTAATCTGTGTATAAGTGTCAAGCCAGCTAAGATGCCAGTTAGGCAGTAAGAACTGAAGCATGACAATGCAATTCACGAGGGTCTACTTGAAAAGTGGCTTAAAAGCTGCAGGTGTTGCATAATGATACAGATGTACTACTTTTAACTGATTTTTAGAAAGATCCACCCACCCACCCACCCACCCACCCATCCATCCATCCATCCATCCATCCATCCATCCATCCATCCATCATATCTCTCTCTCTCTCTCTCTCTCTCTCTCTCTCTCTCTCTGTCTCATGTTCCAACTTTTATTATTTGTATAAATGATTCAAGGCAACAAACAGATCTAATACTACTTCCCCTTCTTATTTTCCACACAACAACAATCTTGTGAGTTGGGTTGGACTGAGTGTGACTAGCCAAAAATCATCCATTTGGTTTTCATGGCCAAGGCAGGACTAGAACTTGCAATCTCCGGGTGATTAACCCAAAGTTGCCCAATTGGCTTCCATGCCTAAGATTGGGATAGAGATCAGTCTCTTGGTTTCTAGCCTTAAGCACAGAGGTGGTATCAGCAGGTTCTGACCAGTTCTGGAGAACCAGTAACGGAAATTTTGCGTAGTTCGGAGAACCAGTAAATTCCACCTCTAACTGGCCCTGCCCCCATCTGTTTTCTGCCTCCTGAGTCCCAGCTGATCGAGAGGGAATGGAGATTTTACAATATTCTTCTCCCGGAGTGGGGAAGGAATGGAGATTTTACAGTATCCTTCCCCTGCCATGCCTACCAAGCCACACAGACAGAACCAGTAGTAAAAAAAAATGAATCCCACCACTGCTTAAACACTAGACCAAAGATGCTTTAGCTTCTCTATTTATGCCTTGCCTGATCTATAATAGTAATAATACTTCAATCTCACATGTTAAAAGTACTTTTGCATACATACAATTTCAGCTTTAATCTTCCAGAAATCCAGAGAGAATTGAGTCTGAGAATTGGAAAAATTGAGTCCCAGAAAGAGGTTGCCCATCTGAGTAATAGGTAATAATACATATTGGGAATCAATTCTATGCTAAAGTAACTTCATCTAGTTAGACCCATCCTTTACAGAGGTTGGCTAATCATTTGGTTCCACTCCAGTTTTATATGTTCAAGCAGCCTCAGAATTGCACTGTCCTAGCTCTCAATGAAATAGAATTTTTCAACCTACTTAAGGGACTCTTGTGCTGACCTTGGTGCTGAAATTTTATTGAAAGGGTTAGAATAAATTACTTTCAAAGTCCTACCAAACTATAATTGAAAATATGAGCTACATAATGCTGGGTATTAGGCCGAGAGCACTTGATTTTTATTAGCTGAAGTAGGCAATATTCTGCTCTAGAATACTTTTGGAAGTGGTCAATGATGGTTTCAGGAGAGGAAAAATCCCAGCATTTAATGTGCAGATTTTACTTTGGACAGCAAATGATAAAACTTGTAAATCTGTATTGTTGTCTACACAGGTGAGACTCTGGATAAAAGTGGTCAGGTATTACCAGGAATGTAACAAAAAGCTTTTAAAAATATCCTTCAATTTGACACTCTTAGCTATGTTGAATATGTGTGTATGTGTCTTCCTGCAGTAATAATGAAATTAGATATCCAGGGGTTAACATTTTTAATACATGCCTTTTGGAACAAAATAGCTTTCTCCCTCCCTCCCTCCCTCTCTCTGTTTGTGTGTGCACACATGTGTAAAAGTAATACTTTTAGCTACTGCTCTTACACTTTCTCACTTATAAAGCACAAGTTGATCAGATTCTGTTGGTAGATCTCAGCCTGATTTGCAATGGGACAAAAAATTCAGGTTCTGGTTGCTTACAAATATGCAACAATGAAATTATCTTTCCACTTAAATGCTGCTGCTGAAATAAAGATAATTTGGGATAGCTTCTGGCTCAGAATTCTTTAAGTCCAAGTATTTGCATTAAATTTGTATTAAATAATATCAACTAACCAGATAGGAATATATGTTTTATGATAGTATGAAGACATAGCTCAGTGAAGCTTCCAACATATTTTTAAAACTCGGGCTGGAGATGTAGAATGTGTCAATATTTATCCCCAGATCTGGGGAAGATAACAAATGTTATTATAATGTCTCCTATAAAGTATGTGCGAAGTGGTATCCATTACATCCAAGATGTTGTTGTGGCTGTGTAGTAATTCTTTGGCTGGTTTCAACTTCATGTAACTTTGTTGTTTCCAGGATTCACATCTTCACAGGTCCTTTTTGATGCTTGCTTGGTGGTCTGTAATTAGAAGGAATGAGTGAAAGCTTTCCATCAGCACCCAGACTGATGCTGGGGATGGGAACAGCTGGTGGCTATGACAGATGTATTTCTCCAAGGGGCAACTTATAGCACATCAAGGTCAGGTTGAATGATCTGCTGGGGTACTAAACATAAACTGAGAAAAAGGAGAAGCAGGAGGTGTCCAAGAAGCTAACATTGTTCTTCAGGTCCTAAACAGCACTCTAAAATGTATGTGCTATATCAATATGGGAGGTACAGTTCCAGCCCATGGAAAACTCACACTTTAATAACATTCAGAATGTCAATTTGGTGTAGTGGTTAAGACACCAGGCTAGTAATTGGATGACTGTGAATTCTAGTCCCATCTTAAGCATGAAGCCAGCTGGGTGGCCAGTTGCTCTCTCTCAGCCCTGCAAAGGAGACAATGGCCACATTCATGTCAAGAAAACTGCAGGGATTTGTCCAGGCTGTTGCCAGGTCAAACTTTACTTAAAGGCACCCTACCTCCCCAAATGGTACTCAGCCTGCGCCTAATACTGTACTGGAGTTGATGTGTAGGTTCATTTTAGCAGTACATCAGCAAAATATATAAATAGTGTTTATCAGAGCCTTCAACACAAAATTAAGAAAACCAAACCATAATTTAACTTAACCAAAATATGTAAATATTTAGATTTATATAATCTATTACAAGAACAGGACCCAACACTTAGGGGACTGCAAATAATGGCTGTATAGAACAGTGGATTCATGGAGCAATGGTAAACAGGTCTGGCATCCATCCTGAAACTCCCTTAGAAGAGCCAAAGGGAGATGCTGTAATTTCTTTTTAAGAAGTCACCATGGGGAAAAAGGCAACCTGTCAGGTTTCTGAAAGATGCCCTGACACAACCATTTAACCACTTCCTGGTTTTTTCCCCTCTGGGCAAAAACCCAGAGGAAGAAGCGAAGAAAGTTTTCAGCATCACAGAATAAGATTCTTAGATTTGTAGAGTTGGAAGGTATGTGAGAGATCATCTAGCCCAACCTCCTGTTTTTCGGTAGATAGTTACCCAACCTGGGGCCAGCAAGGGATGAGATTTGGAGGTCCTCCCAACCAGCCATAACATTAGCTACAGGTTCTCCTGAACCTGGGTGAACCCGTAGCAGCTCACCCCTGGTTATTGGAGCAAGAAAGAGATTGGCCATTCCAAATGAGTCTTGCCTTAAGATGTCTTACATCATAAGGTGTATGCATTTATCCTACAGGCCTGCTTAATGCTGAAATAACATTGAAGTTAAATGAAAATTCCCAGATGAATCTGTCTTTGTCCACAGGCAGAGAGCTATCCACCTCCACCATCATAAGCTAGTGGGGAACGGAAAGCCAGCTGACATTTTCTCTTTCTTGCCTAAATTGATCTGGCCCAGAAATGATTAAACAAGGCAGTATATTCTTCTCTGATTACAGTGGACAATGTTTAGAAAACAAGACAGTAAATTCAGTGGCACTGAAAATAGGAGAAAAAAGGCCAGTGAATAATTCCAGGAGGAAAGTTACCTTATTACACTAACAAGTTGGGAAATAATGAGACATGAATACGGTTCAATAACCATCAGCATCTCTGTAATTGATTGGACAATAATCCTGTTCATCACCTGCCACTCCAGTTTCTGTTTCCATGAATTTCCGAGTCTTACATACAACAAGTGAATAGTTCCCATTAAATTGATTTTATGAGATATCAAAGACAGATTGTTCTCCAATCACATTTCTCTTACCTTTTAAGGGATGGTTTATAATGGTTCTGCAGGTTGAATTTTAAACAATGATTGTCTTTACACTGTAACAATGGTAATGTCAATGCTCCGACTGATGAACCTCACCAAAGCAAGCACCTTCGAGACCTCCAAGAGCTGCAAAACTTTATTGAGTACATCATTTTGACACTGATGAAGGTAAAACCAGCTCAAATTAATCACAATGCTAACCCACATAGTTATGATATGGATTTTCCCCTAACAGTCCATGTTACATTGCCCAATTGAAGGTCATTATTTTGCTATGAGAAATATATCTGGTTTTGGCAGACACCTGTCCTTGGCTCTCATGGCTTTTCTGGTTGAAGTCTGAAGCCTGCATTCCATTTCACCCTCCCCTCCCCTCTGGTTCTTTGGCAAGTTGAAAAGCGATAATGTATGCAACAGCATGAGCACGCTTCTATCTTGACAGGTAGTTGATTTTATTTTGAATCTCAGCTATCGCACCATGAATGCAGGTAGTCCTCAGTTCATAACCATATTCATTTAGCAATCATTCAAAGCTACAATGAATGCACTGCACTGAAAAGAGTGACATGTCCAGTCCTCATATTTATGACTGTCACAATATCCTCATAGTCATGCAATCAAAATTCTGGCACTTGGCGACTGGCATATATTTATGATAATTGGAGTGTCGTGGGGTGATGTGATCACCATTTGTGACTTTTTGAGCTGGCTTCTGACTGTTGTGGCCCACCAGCAGCCAGCGGAGCTGGTGGGAGACTCAGACAGTGAGGAGGTTGGGGAGGAACATGGGCCAGTCCTGGAGTCTGGAGGCCAGAGCTGTCCGAGAATTATCAGTCAGATATTAATGGGGCAGAAGAACTGCTGGAGCCTGTTCCCAATGTGCATATGCACAGAGCTGCCAGGAGAAGGGAACAGCTAAGGAACAAGGGCCGACTCGGGAGTAAAGGCATAGGTGGATGGTGAATGGCCCCTCCCAGAGGGAATAAAGAGGAGAGAAAGGGGAGAGGAGTTTGCAGAAGACAATTAGTTCAATTCATTAGGATGAATATCTGTTCCTGACTTCTTGTCAAGTAATTGCTGCTACTGCGTGGCATTTGAAAGATATCAGCCTGGCAACTCTCCAAGCCTGATAAAGGTCTGTAATTGTGAAATCTCATGAAAGACTGTTGGCTGGGGCTTTGCTGGAGAGGAATTTCCTTTAACCTAAATGAAAGATGTTTTATCAGGAGGAGGAGCGGCTTCATGATCTTGAGAGGCCTGGGTCAGAACACTGACAAAGTCAAATGGGGAAAGCTGGATTCGCTTAACAAGCTCATGATTCACTTAATAACTGCAACAATTTACTTGTTAACTGTAGCAAAAAAGGTCACAAAACCAGAAGTGACTCACTTAATATGCATCTTACTAGCAGCAGAAATTATGGTTCCAATTGTGGTTGTAGGTCAAGGAATGCCTGTATTCCTCTGCAAAACCACAAAAGATATCACCGTCACACTTCCTCAGAGGAATATATTTCATTCATCCCACCTAGTTTCTTTGTTTTAAGATAGAGACAAAAAAACGCATCCCCACATTAAGTTTATGCGTGTTTATATGCATATATCTTGTACCCTATGAGTCAGGGATGTCAAACTCGATTTCATTGAGGGCCACATCAGGGTTGTGTTTTACCTCGGGGGACTGGGTGGGTGTGGCCAGCTCAATGTCGCTATTGTCCGGGCCCCTATGGCGGCATGGGCGGGACTGGAGGGATTCATTGTCTTCAGCGGAGGATGGTGAGACCAGGGAGAGGGCCAAACCCTTGTCCTCCAGAGGAGCCTCATGGTCCCTCTCACACCACACAGAGGACCCCTGGAAGGTGGGGCAGGCTGACCGGGTGCTGATCTACAACCTGGTGCTGTAGGAGGCCAAGGCAGCCGAAAATGGAGCACGGGAGTGGCCCCTTGAACTCCATTTTCATCTGCCACAGCCTCCTACAGCACTCTTGCCAGTGAAAATGGAGCTTGGGAGGGCTGCGTGCGTCCCCCCTGAAGCTCCGTTTTCAGCTGTGACGGCCTCCTACAGCACTCTGCCAGCTGCCACCAGGTTGCAGATCAAAGCCCGAATGGCCTGAGCCGATGCACCATGGGCCGCTCCTTGGCTGCTCCCAGGGTGGCTCCATGGTTTAGATGTAAGCACCCCATGGGCCAGATTCTGCCCGTGGGCCTTGAGTTTGACACCCCTGCTATAAGTGGATTTGTGAATTACATGAAAAAAAAAACCACCTTTCACACACATTCAATTACACAGCTACTAAAATCGTTGGCCATGCAAGATAGCCAGGGAAAGGGTTGAAGCCTCAGAAAGAGTCCCTTATTGGTAAAGCTGATTTACCACCAACTTATCAAGTACTTAGCAACCGAGGGCTTGGTAGCACAAGGAAACAGCAGTCAATAACCAGCCATCAATACAACAATCAACCAATAGGAAGGCACCACATAAATATGACACACCGAATAGCCCAAAGGACAGATTCCAGTAGAGAGAAGCTTCCTCAAGATTTCCCCCAGAATGAGTCCAAAAGTTCGAAAGAGTAAATCTCTGGTCCTGGTGATTGGCCCAAATTTGAGCTTGCAAAAAACCCCAAACCCACTACCCATTTCATGATATGTAGTCTCAAAGTGAATTTTGATAAATTGAGTGCAAATTTAGAAAACTGTGTTAACTCTCTAGTGTAACTTTCAGTAAGCAGATAAACATCTTCATTGCAAGAACAGGATACCTTAATCCCTTAATGAAATGGCTAGGAATTTTTGTCCCCATGTGACAGGGCCTAAGAGTAGTATTACATGTAGGAATATGGTTTTATTTTATTGAAATGCAATGAAAATTTGTGCAATTACTGAGCAAGAGCTGCTATGCTTCAAATCATAAAGTGGATGGTGTTTGCATGTAATCAGTAATTCCCTTAAACACAACAACATATCCACTGGACTTTTTACTCCTATTTAGGGATCATAAAATGGATTATAAGCTAACCAATGAAACTTTTTATACCAATTAAAAAAAAATCTCAGATCATATTAAAGGAAGTTGAACGTGTGAATTCAACCAATTTCATAGAATAAGGCACCACAGGAAGGTCCCTGCAATGCATTTCAATCAATTCTGTTTCCCAAAGAAATACTGTAAATGCATTTATATGTTTATGTATTTGTTTAGCACATTTATAAGCGGCCCAGTTCCAGATGGCTTAGGATGACTTCCAAAAACACATTAATGAAAACCCAACCAATAAAATCAACTCCAGCACTTAAAGTGTAAAATCAGCAACATAAAATTGTAAAACTGCCCCACAGCGTCTTAATGCTTCACCATAACCAGAATGGATGTGACATAATACTGTTAGTTAAGACAAAGAGGTCATAAGGGGACATGTCACTTTCCTCCAACCTCCTCCCAAACTTCTCCAGCACTTCTGAAATCTGGAAGAGGCTTCTGGGTAGGTGTTGCTGTTGTGCAGAAATCTTGTTCAGCTTTTGCATAATAAAAACTGGGCATGGCTAGTCTAGTGAAGAGAAGGACCAGGGGAGACATGATAGCAGTGTTCCAATATTTGAAGGGCTGCCATAGAGGGGAGGGGGTCAAGCTATTCTCTAAAGCACCTGAAGGCCAGACAAGGAATAATGGATGGAAACTGATCAAGGAGAGATTCAACCTAGAAGTAAGAAGATTGTTCTCACTTTATGACAGTGAGAACAATCAACCAATGGAACAGAAGTTGCCTTCAGAAGTTGTGGGAGCTTCATCACTGGAGGCTTTCAAGAAGAGACTGGACTGCCATTTGTTAGAAATGGTGTAGGGCATTGATGGCTAACCTTTTCAGCACCGAGTGCCAACACTGGAGTGCACACATCAGAGCACTGTAACCTGGAAAAGAACAGCTGGTCCATGCGCATGCATGCGGTAGCCAGCTGCTCTTCTGGGTTCCATTGCGTGCATGCACACTGGATAGCTGCTCTCTTCCGGGTTCCGGTGCAGACATGCACGATGGCCAGCTGATCTTTACGTGAAGACCAGCTGGCTGGTGTGCAAAGACCAGCTGGCTGGCACACATGCACTTGCCAGAACCCGGAAGAGCAGATGCCAATGGTGCCTGTGCCCACAGAGAGGGCTCTGCGTGCCACTTCTGGCACAAGTGTGATAGGTTCGCCATCACGAATGTAGGGTCTCTTGCTTGGGTGGGTGGGGGTTGAGTTAGATGACCTACAAGATCCCTTCTAACTCTGTTAATCTGTAATCTCTAGACCACCGCAGGTGAAGGAGAACAGGTTAAAGCAGGAAGTCAAAACAGATGAGCTCCAGAAGGGAGCCAATCCAAGCATCAGGTCTGCTTCTCTTCGTTCCTAGAAATGTGAATATTGACTTGTAAATGGCTTTAACAGGAATAATTTCCCTTTACTTAATGGAAGGAAATAACATACGTACTTGAGATCAGCAGAGCCCTAATTGTAGTATGATAGGTTAGTAGGGAAGAATCATAATTGAAGTTCATTTTCTTTTCCATTTAAGGCAGATGGACACATTTTCTGATTGGATCTTCCTAGCTCTGAAGTTCTGGCAGTGGCATCAGAATAATTTGGTCTAGTGCAGTGATGGAGAACCCTTTCAGCACCAAGTGCCCAAACCGGAATGCTTGTGCATGCATGTACATGTGTGTGCACCAGAGTGCCAGAAATCTGAAGGCCAGCTGGCAAAAAAACTGCCCAAAAACCAGACATGCGCATCCCAGTGAGCTGGTCTTCAAGTTTCTGGCATGTTGCATGCTCACCGGACATCTGGTCCATGCCAGAGCACCAGAAACATGAAGACCAACATATGCCTGTTTTTTGGCCATATTTTTGCCCATTTTCAGGCTGTTTTCTGGCTGTTTTGTGAGCTGTTTTCAGACCATTTTTGGGCTGTTTTTGGCTTGAAAGACCCAAATGATCCCAAAACAGCCTGAAAACTTCCAGAAAAATGGCCTGGAAACAGCCCAAACAATGCCCCAGACAACAGTAGCTCTCTACACAGCCCCCCTCGATGTAAAGCAGGGCAGGTTCCTCTGGAGGTTCGTATCTTTATTAGATATAGAAATTTAATAAATAATAATAAAATTACTTTCTGTTTTGTCACAGTGGGTATCAGTGACACTCTTTCACTGAAGCAAAAGATAAATAAATAAAAATGGTTTACATACAGTACCACAAAGTATCTAAAAAAAGACTGGGGTGCTATATATGCTAAAGACTGGGCGGCATATAAGTCCAATAAACCTAAACCTAAAGCTACATGTCCTCTGTATAGAAATATGCAAATTGGGATACAGCAGCAAGCGATTTGATTGGATGTAGAAGCGTATCAGGTGTTCTGTGTGATAATGAGGGTGGCAACAAAAAGACTTCAGTTTATTGGATTAGATCAAGACTTTCCAACCTGACAACTTTAAGACACGCAGACTTCAATTCCCAGAATTCTTTGCTGGCTGGGGGTTTCTGGGAATTGAAGTCCATGCATCTTAAGAGTTGCCAAGATTGGGAAACCCTGAATTAAACCAAAAGCAGTGTTCTTTCAACAACAGTTACTGTTACAGTGTTGTTTTTTGCTAGGTGTAATCATTAAATGGCCTCTCTCTTCCCAGCACCGCGTCTTCTTCCTAATCTTTTAATCGCCATCCTTTATGTCTAAATGTTTCTGTGGTTCTGCTGACACTTTATTTTCCCTGGGAAAGTGCATTTGAGGCATGAATAATGTGTTTGCTTTTGCTTGCTTTGACTAACATCATATTTTCTACTACAAATGCTTTATGATTGCATTCAATTTGGCTCCCCCCCGTTGCTTTTATAAATGGCTGAGCTCAGAAGAGATGGAGAATCTCACAATGTATCTATTGATTAGTTGTTTTTTTTAAACTGCCACAATCACACAACTCTCCGCAGCGTACTAAATTTACAGAGATAAAAAGATAAAGATCATAAGGGCTTCCCATGGGTGGGCTTCAAAAAATTTACCAAGGGGTTCTCTACCTCAGTGTTTCTCAACCTTGGCAACTTGAAGACGTCTGGACTTCAACTCCCAGAATTCCCCAGCCAGCATTCGCTGGCTGGGGAATTCTGGGAGTTGAAGTCCAGACATCTTCAAGTTGCCAAGGTTGAAAAACACTGCTCTACCTCATTGCTGGGTTGGTGTGGCCATGGTGGGCGTGGCCTAGTCAACTTCCTGCACCACGGCGGGGGTGGGGGATGGGCATTTTGCCCTCCCCGGGCTCTGGAGGTTTTCATCGAGCCTCCAGGAGGAGAAAAACGACCTCCCCAGGCTCTGAGTTCAAACATTTTAAAATAACACTCAGAAAGCTCATTGGAGCAATGTAAATCATCCCTATGGCATTGCATAATTAATTTTTAAAAGCCCCACGGAAGAGCTGCGTTTAACCTGCTCCTGGAAGGCGAGCAGATTTAGAAGATATTTAGCTCCCAGGGGAAAGCTATCCCATAATATGGAACCATTTTGGGGAAATGTCTCCTTTTAGCATTGATTCTCCTCATTTCATTCGGGAGTTAAAGATTTTTTCCTAGGATGTGGGACAGATCAATTCTAGTTGAAGAAGGTGATCCTGAGGTTGCTTTGTTATCAAGTCATCATCTACTTTTAACAACCTCATAATACCTTGCGGGAGGTGGAGTATGGGCAACTGAATGGAGCTGAGTATTTAGTGGCCAGTATTTACTGGCCAGATGCCCTTCCTATTGCCAATGTGGAGTTTTGTTCAGCAGATATATTCTCATTGTGCGCAGAGAGAGAAATATCTGCCCCTACCTAAGATCAAACTCACAGCCTCCTGATTGTGAGACGATAGCGCCACCTCTAGGCCACAACATCACTCACTTTGTTATCAAGTTATAAGGGTTATAAAATCAGCCCTGCAATGTAGTCCAAACAGGAAATTAAAACCATGAGAATAGCATTACAAATATTCCTCAACTAACACCCAGAAGGGGGACCAGACCCATTGCTTCTTGTTCTACCCTCAGGTGCCTTGGAGAATAGTTTGGCTCCCTCTTCTTTGTGGCAACCCCTGAGATATTGGAACACTGCTATCATGTCTCCCCTAATTCTTCTTTCCATTAAACAAATTCCTGCAACCTTTCTTTATATATTTTAGCCTCCAGTCTCCTAATCATCTTTGTTGCTCTTCTCTGCACTCTTTCTAGAGTCTCCATATTTTATTTTATTTAATATTTTATTTTATATTATATTAATTTTATTATTTTATTATTTTATTATTTTATTATTTTATTATTTTATTATTTTATTATTTTATTATTTTATTATTTTATTATTTTATTATTTTATTATTTTATTATTTTATTATTTTATTATTATTTTATTATTATTTTATTATTTTATTATTTTATTATTTTATTATTTTATTATTTTATTATTTTATTATTTTATTATTTTATTATTTTATTATTTTATTATTTTATTATTTTATTATTTTATTATTTTATTATTTTATTATTTATTATTTTATTATTTTATTATTTTATTATTTTATTATTTTATTTTATTATTTTTATTATTTTATTATTATTTTATTTTGCTTCATTTCATTTCATTTCATTTCCTCTCCTCTAAGAAGGGTCCCTTCTGGGAGGTTTTCTCTACCCCCATTCCTTCTATAGGCTGAGATCTCTCTTGTCTGGCTGTTGTTTCGGCTGTGGTTCTTCCTTCTTTCTCCCAAGGCTATTCTCCCAGACCACTGCACACGGTTCTTAATAGCTTAAAAAAAGGATTTAAATTGAACTTAGAAGTCTATTGGCTGCCATCCATAGCAGAGGTGATGTCTAGAGCCAATTAACAGATAGGTTGATACAGTTTGAATAGATCAGTTTAGCATTCGAAAGTTATATTTTTAATGGGGTTTGTGCAGCCTGAGTGCTCAGCATTTACATGGCCCCTAGAAACCTCTAGACGTTGTTAACAATTATTTGATCCAATTATTAAATACATGACTGGAGAAAAAATGCATTAATTATAATTAATTTCAACTGCATGCAAATACAAATTTAATAAGTTTAAACTGAGGTTTTCTTCTTGCTCCAATCACTGCTTTCTGTCCCCTTAAAGCAGACCTTGCTTTAGAAGGAAAAAACCCCCAATTCCAAATAGATACATTTTAAAATGGAAAATAAAATGTGATAGAGACCTTGCTAGACTGTTGTTTGCCTTCATTTTTCCCTTGCAGCTAATATAGGATCATGTAAACTATCAACTATCAGAGATGTAATTGCACTCATCATCATCATCATCATCATCATCATCATCATCATCAAATCCTAGAGTTGAAAGGGATCTTAGAGGTTATCTAGTCTAACCTATTTGCTTAGTGCAGGATCCTCCAGTGTTTGTTGGGCAGATCACTATCCAGTCTCCGTTTAAAAAGAATTTGCCTCTTTAGGTGCTACTCTGGGACCCTAATAAAAATGGATTGATTGCCACTTTGTGTGGCAGCCTTTTCCATTGGCCATAAGTTACAAGAAAGAGTTGTCTGAAAACTGATAACTGAATACTAATCTTATCTTATCTTATCTTATCTTATCTTATCTTATCTTATCTTATCTTATCTTATCTTATCTTATCTTATCTTATCTTATCTTATCTTATCTTATCTTATCTTATCTTATCTTTATCTTACCTTACCTTACCTTACCTTACCTTTCTATCTATATCTGTCTGCCTTGCCTATCTATCTATCTATCGATCTATCTATCTATCTATCTATCTATCTATCTATCTATCTATCTATCTCTATCTCTATCTCTATCTATCTATCTATCTATCTATCTATCTATCTATCTATCTATCTATCTATCATCTATCTATCTTCCTGTCTCTCTGTCTGTCTGTCTGTCTGTCTGTCTGTCTGTATCTATCTACCTACCTACCTACCTACCTACCTACCTACCCACCCACCCACCCACCCACCCACCCACCCACCCACCCACCCACCCACCCATCTATCTATCTATCTATCTATCTATCTATCTATCTATCTATCTATCATCTCTATCCTGTGTCTGTCTGTCTGTCTCTCATCTCTATCATGTGTCTGTCTGTACCTACCTACCTACCTACCTACCTCTATCTATCTATCTATCTATCTATCTATCTATCTATCTATCTATCTATCTATCTATCTATCTATCTATCTATCATCTATCATCGCCTCTATAAGGCAAATCTGAGAACCTTACAAGTTATAAATCTGGTATTAAACTAATTTAAATATTAAAACATTAAAACTACAAATCTTAAAAAACATTCAACGCTATTGCCTGTCAGCGATCAAAGGAATGATCATTCCATGCCATTTAGTTAATAAAGGCAGTCTTGTGTAGTGGTTAAAGCCCTGGCTTAGAAACCAGAAAATGGTGAATTTTAATCCTGCCTTAGGTATGAAAGCCAACTGGGTGACTTAGAGCCAGTCATTCCCTCTCAGCCCAACCCACCTCACAGGATTGTTGTTGTGGGGAAAATGGGAGGAAGGAGGAATATTTAAGTATGTTTTGCCACCTTGAGTTATAAATAAAGTCATAAAACGTGGGATAAAAATTAATTAATTAATTAATTAATTAAATAAATAAATAAATAAATAAATAAAAGCAATATCAGATACAATACAGCCCTGCATGTAAAGAAAAGTCAAGTGAAATACCACTGCAGAGTTATAAGCAGGTAAATGTACTGTATCAATTACAGCACTGAAATACAAGATGTTCATGTGGCCTTAGATTAAACCTGTTTGATTGAAATGTGGAAAATATTTGACATCAAACATTTGGGGAACCCTTTCAGTTCAACTTTGGGAACAAAAATGGACTTCGTTAAAATATTCATGACCGGGAGAGACATGGGAACAAGGTCAGCCAATGAATAGGCATAGCAACTAAGTCAGCCAATGGATGCTTAAACAGATCTGGGTCTGTATAGAGAATTGAAACAGAAACTTAGAAAGAAAGCTGCTCTGAGAAGTAAACCAGTTGTCTGCCTGGACTTATCTGCTGAAATGAAGCTAACTGATTGTGTTTGCCTGTCACTCTCCTGCCTTGTGTTTACTTGGAAGAACCACCTGTTGGTATTGTACATCTATTCATCTATTCCAGTGGTGGGTTCCGGATCCTGTTCCAACCGGTACAGTTGGAACAGGCCCGGTGTTGCCCACATGGACGTGCGTACAGCGTGCGTGCATGTATCATACCTGCCTGCGATGCCTCCATAAACCTCTGTGACGCTCCAGCTGCTCGGCCGAGTGTTGCGCAGGCGCCATACAGGCCATGATCGTGCTAGGAAGTGCCAAAGGTTTAAAGGACAGGTAAGGAGTTCGGGCAGGCGGGCCCTCCAGAGCACCGTACCGGAATGGTACCTAGTGCTCTGGGCAGACTCCGGTACGCCTGTACCAGGACGTACTGCCTGCAACCCACCACTGATCTATTCTTATGTATATGAAGAAGTTAATGAATCCTGCTGCATCAATTATCTGTGTGTGCTTCTGGATTTGAATTCATGCAAACTCTGACAGATTTTTCCCTTACTATTTTATCTATAAAAAGCCTAGGAACCTCTTGTACTGTTCTTATCTCTGTTTCAAAAGATGCTTCCTTCCATGGGACCAGAATTAGAAAGGAATTTCAGGTCAGGAGAAAAGCAACATTAATCATTACAAAAAGGCTATCCAAAAATAATATGCTCTGCTAACCTCTTACCTCGATACAAGTACATAGCAGTTCCTAATCCTATTAAGGACTATAACATTTTAAAAAATGAAAGAGAAGAAAGAAAAGATCTCATTAGCAAGGACAATTTTTTGTTAGGCAACCAGCACAGAGCCTCAATTGCTGGTGAAATCTTATTTCTCAACAGAACATTGAAGCATATTGATTAAGCTCAGAGAGTACAGCATGTCTATAGCAGCTCCTTCTAGCTTAGCACCAGGTGATGCTTAGGAAAAGCACTTGGCACCTTGAAGAAGGTGGCACAATTCTTCTCTGCTGCAGTGGGGAAATAGGGACTGTTTAGGACAGGGTTCCTCAAATTGAAGATGTGTGGACTAAGTGTGCTACCCCGGGAATTCTGGAAGTTGAAGCTGTCAAAGCTCGGAAACCAAGAAAGACGTCAGAGTTTGTAGCAGAAAATTAAAATCCAGAAAGTACACACAGATAACTGATTCAGCTGGATTCATTAACTTCTTTATATACATAAGAATAGATGAATAAATGTACAATACCAACAGGTGATTCTTCCAAGTAAACACAAGGTAGGAGAGTTACAGGCAAACACAAGCAGTTAGTTTCATTTCACCAGACAACCCCAGACAGACTGCTTAAGTTTCTGTTTCAATTCTCTGCACAGATTCAGATCTGTTTGAGCTCCCATTGGCTATCTTAGTTGCTATGCCTATTCATTGGCTGACCTTGTTCCCATGTCTCTCCCAGTCATGAATATTTTAACAAAAGATACATTGAGTTAACTCCAAAGCACTTCCCTTTATTGTTCCTCAACTATAGACAGAAGTCTTGCCATATTAAAGCAAACTACTAGCAGTAATGAAGAAGGGAACTTCTCAGGATATAGAAGGTCTGTACTAAGTACTTCTTCATATTTCTGTACGAAGGTACAATATATTTGGTACCTTGCTCAATAGTAGTAACTGTGAGAGGGATCTTGGAGTCCTAGTGGACAACCATTTAAATATGAGCCAGCCGTGTGCAGCAGCTGCCAAAAAAGCCAACACAGTTCTAGGCTGCATCAACAGAGGGATAGAATCAAGATCACGTGAAGTGTTAATACCACTTTATAACTCCTTGGTAAGGCCACACTTGGAATACTGCATTCAGTTTTGGTCACCACGATATAAAAAAGATGTGGAGACTCTAGAAAGAATGCAGAGAAGAGCAACAAAGATAATTAGAGGACGGGAGGCTAGAATATATGAAGAATGGTTGGAGGAACTGGGTATGTCTAATTTAGTGAAAAGAAGGATTGGGGAGACATGATTAACTGTGCCTCCCTGAGTTATTTATAAAAATAAGAAGAGGAGGGATAAAAATAAATAAATAAACGGCACAGATCCACAGCTGTGGCACATATTTCTTGACCTTTCTTTACAGTAGGCAGCTGCAGTTTGTTTCTGGTGGCGGGAAAAGCGTCACTAGTTGGGAAGGGGACTCTAAGTAAATTATATGGGAGAAACGACAGTGATGCCTCTGCTGTGTAAAATAGTAGAATGAATTACAATCTTGAAGTCGGTTTGGCGTCAGCACTTAGATGACTCAGGGACTCTTCCGTCACAGTTCTTGTTTCCCTTCCGTTTCCTTCTCTTCCACGTCCAGTGGGAGGGGAAAAATAGCAGAGGGAGAATATATTCTTGCTACAAAAACTAAAGATTTTGCAGAAACATGAACAGCGCTGAGGTATTCCTGGGTAGACATTTTAGGAGGAATTACAGTAATCCTTGACTTACAAGACTTTGTTCAGTGACCATTATAGTGACCTTAAAAAAACTGATTGGATTGGGAAAGAATTTGAAACACAAATTATAAACTAACACGATCAGCAGCACTTAAAGAAAATATAAACAAAATGTTTTATCTTTGACATTTATCACCAACAAGATTGGCTAAAATGTACCCAAACATGAAGCCGACCTGCTGGAAGTGTAAAAAAGTACAAGGGACTTATTATCACATATGGTGGACCTGTCCGGAAACACAAAAATATTGGACAAAAATTTGGAAATGGGTGCAAGAAATTACAGGAGAACAGAGAAAATACAAACCCGAAATCTTTCTACTGGGAATAATCAAAGGGAAATATACGAAGAAAATTAAGTACATATTAACACATCTGCTAACTACAGATAGAATAGCATTTGCCCAATGCCGGAAACAAAATAATACCCCCTCGGACGAATTAGTGATTAAAAAAACTTTGGATTGTGGAGAGATGGACAAATTAACACTGAAATTAAAAGATAAAGAAGAGTCGGAATATTATGAAATTTGGAACAATTGGTACAAATGGCTGCAAAACAAGAATAAAATTAATTAAGCCAAAAAAAACAATATATATAAATATATATAGAACTGTGTATAAAGGTGTGTAAATATAGAAGCGAAATATTATATACATGTACAAGTATGATGACATAACAATGTTGATGTAATGACTGTAAAGGGTTGTAGAAGGGAAAAAAAAATCTGCTAAAGAAAAAAATGACTTATGACCATATTTCACAATTACACCCATCGTAGCATCTCCATGGGTCATGTGATCCAATTTCAAACGCTTGGCAACTGACTCGTATTTATGATGGTTGCAGTGTCCCAAGATCATGAATTATCCGAGCTGAGGTGGCCCGGTAGTTAGAGTGCAGTACTGCAGGCTACTTCAGCTGACTGCTGGCTGCAGTTCGGCAGTTCAAATCTCACCAGGTGCAAGGTTGACTGAACCTTCCGTCTTTCCGAGGTAGGTGAAATGAGGACCCAGATTGTTGGGGGCAAGAGGCTGACCCTGTAAACCGCTTAGAGAGGGCTGTAAAAGCACTGTGAAGCGGTATGTAAGTCTAAGTGGTATTACTATCGCTCTCATTTGATCCCCTTTGGCGACAAGCAAAGCCAATGGGGAAGCCCAGCTCACTTAACAACTGTGTTACTCACGTAACAACTGTTGTAAGAAAGGTCGTCAAATGGGGCGCAACTCACTTAGCAGCTTTCTCGCCTAGCTTTGTGGTCGTAAGTCGAGGACTATTTGCAATGAGTTTTCAAGAAAGAGTACCCCAGGCTCTTTAGCATGATTGAAATCATCTCACTGTCCACATTGCAACAGGCCCTCCACTGCTCTCCAATCTTCCTAGCTCAAATAGGAAGATGGTTTAGCCATTGTCTGTCCAGAGAGTCAATAAAGGCTGTCTAGACTCCAGAGAATGCAATCAGGCTTTGAAAAGAAAACGGCAAAGGGCTTTTCAAACATTTATCCTATGGGAACCCACAAGGAAACAAATTGTGGGTTTTCCCCCTTCCCCCCCCACCTCAATTCTGCTGTGTTGAAGGGTTATGCAAAGGAAGATCCGTAAATGTTTGTTCAGGCTGAAGGGTGACATTTCACCCTGGAGATATTAGACAAATAACACTCCGCCAAGTGTGCTTTTATTTCAGACAATAGAGATGGTTAATGTCAAAATCATTCAAATGTATGCCGGGTTCTTTTTTTCCCTTCAACCCCCTTTCCCTTGGCTGCTACTTTATATTAGAGAGATCGACATGACAGCCATCCGTGTAAGGGAAACATTTTAAAATAAAGTAAGTTTTTCCTTCTAGCTCTGGGCAGACTTGAGGATCACAAGGACGAGAGGGAGACATTCCTCTATTGGTTCTGTGGGAAGTTAGCACCCACCCCTCTCCTAGAGGAATGAAATATTCTAGGAAATATTACAAAGGCAGAATATTATATTTCCCTGGATGAGAAATGGAGAAACATGTTTTTAGGCAGGAAGCAGACTCACTCTTAATAGCCCCCACCATTCTCAATAGCCCACAGCAGATGTCCGCACTTAAGAGACAAAGAGATAGCTATGGTCTAAGTAAAGGTAAAGGTTTCCCTCGCACATATGTGCTAGTCATTCCTGACTCTAGGCAGCGGTGCTCATCTCCGTTTTAAAGCTGAAGAGCCAGCGCTATCCGAAGACGTCTCCATGGTCATGTAGCCGGCCTGACTAAATGCCGAAGGTGCACAGAACGCTGTAACCTTCCCACCAAAGGTGGTCCTTATTTTTCTGCTTGCATTTTTACGTGCTTTCGAACTGCTAGGTTGTCAGAAGCTGGGACAAGTAACGGGAGCTCACTCCATTACGCGATGCTAGGGATTCAAACCGCTGAACTGCCCACCTTTCTGATCGACAAGCTCAGCATTTTAGCCACTGAGCCAGTGCGTCCCAATGGAGGCATTGATAGGTCTATTCATAGGCAAATGCCATCACCCAAGATCCAACAAAGGTAGGATTAGTCCTCTACCCATCTCATCACATGGCACCTGGGAAGATTACATCACACAGCAAGGCTCAACCAAGCCTGGGACTCAGGACAGCCTACAGAGTTGCCCCCTTACCAGAGGGAGCCCCCTGTGGAGTACTGTGAAGCCGTTCCCATGGCAACTCCACTGCGCTATACAGTAGAAACCATTTATGACAGTACAGTAGAATTAATTTTAAGGCACGACAGGCTGTATCTTAACAGAACACACAGCCTGAGGGGTTTTAGGGGCGTCTTAGCCCCATAATATTTTTCTCCAGAGGGTAAAGTAATCTCTGTACCACGTTTGGTTGAAATTGCTCAAGACGTTCCAGAGTTATGCTGGAACCAGTAGTGGGATGCAGGTGGTACGCCTCGGTACGGGCATACCAGTGCCTGCCCAGAGCACTGAGTACCATTCCGGTACAGTGCTCCGGAGGGCACATCCGCCCGCCCGAGCTCCTTACCTGTATTTGAGCTCTTCAGCACTTCTGCGCACGGAGTGAATGGTGCCTGCGTGATGCTCTGCTGAGCAGCTAGAGCATCACAGAGACTCGCAGAGGCGTTGCAAGAGGTAAGGCGCATGCGCGCACTGTGGACATTAATGTGTTGGATAGTGGGCCCCATTCCAACCGTACCAGTTGCAATGGGATCGGGAACCCACCACTGGCTGGAACACACATAGACACACACAAGGACTAAGAGATGTGGGCTATCAAAATCTGGATGATCATTAAATCTTTCTGGTATCATCCTATGGTTTTCTGTACCTTCTATAACTTCCCGATGTTCAGAAGTTCCCTCTTATCCTACTCATAATATTATTAAAGGGGTCAACTCAGGATGGGGGAATTCTCAAGGGGGAGGAGGGTACTCAACAAAGCCTCAGTTACATAGTTGCAGCCACAATCTTGAATTGACCCTTCCTGAAAATCCTTAGTTCAGAAGTAACCAGGAATATAAGAGTTGTATAAGTGGAGAATAAGATGTTTAGCTTATTCTCACTCCCAAATTTCCTTCTCTCAGTAAATAACTGAAAATAAGCCTTTTCAATCAGGCATGTATAGAACAATTACTATTCCAAGACCAAATTGTCTTTAGAGAATCTATTTTATTGCCTTCATTTTTGCTTTTCCACTAACGGAACTATGTTTTATTTTATTTTATTGTTGATTTTAAACATTGTTGGTTCATTGTGATAGTCTTTATTTAAGAATATATTTATTGTTCTCCAGTAAACTATTCTCAGCTCTTTGGGGAAGAACAATATTGATATAAAACAAGCCAATAAAATAGACTAGTAGTTCTCTATGTACCAAGAGAGGTACAAATCTTATAGTAGGACAACAAGATTCCAAATGAATTTTCTTTGAAGAGTGACCCCCTAATAAAAATCAATGGGGTCATTCAACATGTTTAATTAGGTTAAGTAAAAACATTAGCAAATATATTTGCAGGACAGGTTAAGACAGGGGTGTCAAACTCAATTTCATTGAGGGCCGCATCAGGATTGTGTTTGATCTCAAGGGGCCAGAGTGGGAGTGGCCAGGGTGGGTGTGGCCAGCTCGACATCACTCATGTTGGGAACACCTGCAGTGGCCTAAGTGCTCTGTCAGTGAAAACAGACTCCCAAGCTCCGTTTTGGTTGCAACAGCCTGCTGCAACTCTCTGCCAGTGAAAATGGATCTCGGGAGGGCTGTGCGTGGCTGTTCTGTTTCCCAGGTGGCCCCGCAGGCCCCCCTGGGCCTGATCTGGCCCCCGGGCCTTGAGTTTGACACCCCTGGGCTAAGAGAAGGGCACTTTAATCTTGAGTAGGATTTGTACATTTGCATGTTGTGCAAACACAACCATTTTGGTTCATTTGTGGGCCAATGAATTGTGCAATCTGAAAAAAAACACCAAATTAATTCCATAACCCCATCAAGCATAATACGCTTATATGTGATATTTTAATGAGATTTACATAGGTTTTCAGTTTCAGATCTTTGCCATAAGCAACATTCTCTGGCTACTGGTCAGACTAGCCGTGATCACCACCAATGTCCAGCTCAAACCAAGCATTCTCATGTTGAGTATACAATAGTCAGACAGACAGACAGACAGACAGACACAATTGCATGGAACCACTTATAAATGATTAATGAAACCAATGTTTAAAAGAATCAAATCATTTTTCATTGTTTGTGAATTAAATGGAAAGTGTCTTTTCAGTTGATTCAATTCTGATTGACACTGGGAGAGGAAGCACGGGTCTAATATTTCATGAGACCAGGAAACGGTGCACTTCCAATGGAGAAAGTTCCTTCTGCTTGGTATGTGGTTAATGTCTGGAATTGGTGGAATGGGATGATGGAATAGATAGATAGGGAGGGAACGCAGCTGGGGCCAATGCAAGCTGTTTCCCCCCTCCTATAGGCAGTATGGTGCCTACATTCACAAAATAAACAAAACAACCTTAGCATTGGTTGCAGGAACTGGGTATGTCTAGTTTAAGAGAAAGAAGGACTAGGGGAGACATGATAGCAGTGTTCCAATATCTCAGGGGTTGTCACAAAGAAGAGGGAACTATTCTCCAAGACAGCTGAGGTTAGAACAAGAAGCAATGGGTGGAAACTAATCAAGGAGAGAAGCAACTTAGAACTGAGGAGAAATTTCCTGACAGAACAATTAATCAGTGGAATAGCTTGCCTCCAGAAGTTGTGAATGCCTCAACACTGCAAGTCTTTAAGAAGATGTTGGATAGCCATCTGTCTGAAATGGTATAGAGTTTCCTGCCTAGGCGGGGGGTTGGACTAGAAGACCTCCAAGGTCCCTTCCAACTCTGCTATTGTATTGTATTTATTGCTTCGCCCAAGATAGCATAGGGCAAAAAGATGGTTTCCAACATTCCAACACTCTAAATGAAGGCATTGGAGCTGTTCCGAGAAGATATATGCAGATTTGACTGGGTATCTGACGCACATTTTAAGCGGCTTATTTCCAGTGATGCTCATTAGGATGGAAAATGTTGATGTGGGAAAAAAAGTAGAGAAATGGTCTTGAGCACACGAGGCAAGAGTTATGAATGGGTTTATCATTCTTTCATGCGGTTACCCTTTGCCTGCCTGCCTTCATAAATTCATTAGGAATAGTTTGCTAACAGTCTCAAGTGCCCCATCTAGATAACTTTGAATTCTTCCAAATAAATAGTTAATAGATTTTTTTTTTTTACAAAGGCAACTTAACTGTATTAGGCAGCATCATACAGAGAGAGCCTGCTTGGAAGCTGCCATGAATAACATTGGATGGTATTCAAGTTGGAAATTTCTGTAGAATGAGAATCTCTCTCTCTCTCTCCCTCTCCCTCTCCCTCTCTCTCTCTCTCTCTCTCTCCCTCCCTCCCTCCCTCCCTCCCCTTCCATCGCTCCCTCTCTCTCTCTCTCCATCTATTTACTTACCTACCTACCTGCCTGCCTGCCTGCCTGCCTGCCTACCCATCCATCCATCCACCCAATCCCATGATGTGAGCATGGTCACATCATGGCTGCTGTGTGTTGCGCTGCTGTGGCGGCCTGCTGCTCTTTTTGCAGCGACAATTAGCCTGACAGACGGGGATCGGTGGCTACGGTTGCAGAAGCAGCCGTTAAGTAATGGTATGTGGGAGTGTGGGGCATGTTCCCCCTCCCTTTCCCCCCCTCGGGCTTTACCTCCTCACCTTGTGTTATTTGCGCAGCAAACAACCAGAGGAAATGGTGGGGACCGGCTGTGCATGTGTTTAAATATTTTCAGGGAAGGCTTATTTTCAGGGGAGGGCTTATTTTAGCACCTGTGCTCAAAAGCCCGATTGGGCTTATTATCCAGGGAGGTATTATTTTTGCAGAAACAGGGTATCTAGACCAGCGGTTCTCAGTCTAGGCAATATTAGGGTATGTAGACTTCAACTCTCATAATTCCCCTGCCAGCAGGGCTGGCTGGGAAATTCTGAGAGCTGAAATCTATCCATGTTAAAGTTGCCAAGATTGAGAACCTCTGATCTAAACCAGTGTTTCTCAACCTTGACTGCTTTAAAATGTGGCTGGCCAAGGTAATTTGATGAGCTGAAGTGTCTACATCTTAAAAGTCGCCATGGATGAGAAACATAGATCGAGGCAATGGGAGAATTCTTCAGGATTAGTCTGGAGCAATGGTTTTAATCACAAGGATGCTGAGTTTGGTGAGACATCAGAAAAAAATGTCCTAATGGTCAGAATTGTTCAAGTGGAACAGTTTGTCTCAGGAGGTAGTGGACTCTCTTTTGCTGGAGGTGTTTAAATGAAGTCTAGGTGGTCATCTGTTTTGATTTGCTGGGTGCAGTATATATATATTGATGTGATTTGTACACTGAGGAATGGGTTGAGTTACATGATCTCCAAGTTACTTTGCAATTTGTCAAATTAAATAATTTTAAGATTACTCACTTCATTTTATTTTCTACTATTCTAAGTGGTACCTAGGTACACCCACGTTACACCTGTCCTCCGTGAGCTACACTGGGTTCCTATTGGTCTCCGGACACGTTTCAAGGTGCTAGTTGTTACTTTTAAAGCCCTACATGGTTTAGGACCTGGCTACTTGAGAGACCGCCTCCTGCCATTTACCTCCCAGAGACCTAATCACACAGATTAGGCCTCCTCCAGATTCCATCTGCTGGTCAATGTCGGCTGGCGACTCCCCAGGGGAGAGCCTTCTCTGTAGCTGCTCCGGCCCTATGGAACGATCTCCCCATGGAGATCCAGACCCTTACTACTCTCCCGGCCTTCTGCAAAGCGATTAAGACCTGGCTGTTCCAGCAGGCCTGGGGCTGTTGATTTATCCAGCCCCACTTTAAGTTATATGAATGTTGTGTGATTTTAATTGTCTGTTCTTTTTAATTTTTATATGTTCCCCCTCCCTGCTTTATCTGTAAGCCGCCCTGTGTCTCTCGAGAGTGGGCGGCATACAAATCCTAATAAACGTAAACGTAAACGTAAGTGACTTGAATTAACATATTCCTTTTCGGGTAATTTTACAGCAATTTAAGAAATTATTTTCATTGTGCTGTTATGGACAGGGCCTCTCAACCATCTCTAACTTGATGCTCTCCTCTGTATTGGATCTAAACTCTCACTTCCCCTAGTTATCATGTAAATTATGGAAGCTGATGTCCAAGACATTTCTGAAAACAATATTAAGAACAAAAAACCAGAGCCTGACATGAACTACTGGAAACAGAAATACATAGAATGATAGGGTTGGGAGATATCTTTGAAGTAATCCAACCCCTGTGCATTAAAATATCCTTGGCAGATGATGATTCAGCTTTGCGAGACCTCCAGTAATTCTGTTTACAGACCTTCATGTGGCCCTCTCTTCTACTGGCTAATAAATCATAATTATCAGAAAGTTCCTTCTGGCCTCAACCTCCTCTCAGATTTAACCCAAAGGTTCTGGTTATGCCCTGGTGCAACCGTGAATAAATTTATTCCCACATCAAATAAGCAGATATTTGAAGACTGATATTTTATCCTTCCTCAGTTATCTCTTTAGCTTTACTGTCCGTTGATGTAATCTTTTTATATTGCTGTGCATTCCCCAGAGGCTGATAATGGATAATGTTGTTGTTAGTTGCAAAGCCATGTCTGACCCATCGTGACTCCATGGATAATGTTCCTCCAGGCCTTCCTGTCCTCTACCATCCTCTGAAGTCCATTTAAGGTCATGCCTACTGCTTTGGTGACTCCAACCAGCCACCTCATTTTCTGTCGTCCCCTTCTTCTTTTGCCCTCAATCTTTCCCAGCATGAAGCTCTTCTCCAGTGAGTCCTTCCTTCTCATTAGGTGGCCAAAGTATTTGAGTTTCATCTTCAGGATCTGGCCTTCTAAAGAGCAATCAGGATAATAAGATATTAAAAAAGAAATAATCAATATTAATAATTGACCTCTGGGGCACCGCTTGACCAAATTGCTAGTAGTCAATTGTAAAAGGTAGCTTTATTGGGAACAGCTTACATCCTCCAATCATACATTTAATACCATCAAACAACAGCACTTGCCTATCCCAAATCCTTAGGAAGGACTCAACCAATGGATAAAAATGCCAAATCCAATTTAATATCTGGCTGGCTACGTCACCATCTATAATGTATGTAGAAATTCTCAGTCATCCAGGTCATGGTTGTCCCAAAGGTGCTTTTTCAAGAGGCAACTGGACTTTCTGGTTTTTCTTTGAAGACGTTTCACTTATCTCCAAGAAGCTTCTTCGGCTCTGAAGAAGAACCGAAGAAGCTTCTTGGATGAGAAACGAAACATCTTCAAAGAAAAAAAACAGAAAGTCCAGTTGCCTCTTGAAAAAAAGCACCTTTGGGACACCAGTGATCATGATAATAAAAATCGCAAGCATACAATACAACTGTCAAGTGATTGTCATGCCATCACCCAAGTTGAGCAAAAAAGAAGAAGAAAAAAGAAATACAGGAAAAACAGATGTTTAATACCTTATGAAAGGCTAGTAGAATTAGGGCCAATTAAATTTCCAGGGGAAATTATTCCACAGAGAAAGGACAGTTTCTAGGTCCAGCCAAATGGCAGAGAAGGGATCTGGAAGATGTACAACTTGGAACAGGGCAATATAACTGGAGGTAGACAGTCCTGTAAATAACCTGGTCTGAGCCATGTTAGCGGTGTCTTGTCTGAAACGGTCTCAAACTGAAAATGTTGCAGTCTGAAATATAAAGCAATTAGAAGGAATCAGAGGCTGTCACTGCCACCCTGCCATTTATCTGCTTATGAAATAGGGATCCTTTTGTTCATTATGTCTGAGTGTGCTTGGCAAATGTCACAGCTCAGAGCATTTTAGTGAGAAAAATGCACGAAAATGTAACACTGAAAGCAGCACGGCAATTTGGCATGGCAAAGACAGACTGGATCCTCCTCTGAGGCGGACAAAGACTCAACAACAAAACATAAAATGAGATCATGATGACTGGGGAATGAAATTAACTCTACTGCTCAAAACCCAGAAATTGGTAATGGTGGGAGAACCCCCCCAAAAAAAAGAGGAAACGGAAGGGAACAATTTTGGTATATGAAGGAATAAAATTGCCAGGCGCAAAGAACAGGACCATACATTTAGTTGCAGTTCAAAGAATTATTACTCAAGAATGTAGTCAACTGAAATTCAATACTAAATTGGCCCCAGATGTGGGTCCATGGAATTCAAGAGAGATTGGACCTGCACCATTTGTGGCAACATAATGGTTTTAAGCTGATGATGCACTTAACTCTGCTCCGGCCCAACTCTGCTTGCAGAAAGGACTCTATTGAATATTTCCTATGACTCCATTTGCTCCCCCTGCTTTCGTCTTACAATATTTGCACGTTATGGTCAGTGGTGGGTTTCAAATTTTTTTAGAACCTCTTCTGTAGGTGTGACCTGCTTTGTGGGAGTGGCTTGCTGGCCATGTGACCGGATGGGAGTGGCTTGCTGGTCATGTGACTGGGTTGGCGTGGCTTGCCAGCCATGTGGCTGGGTGGGCGTGGCCAACTTGTAAAATGTGGTGAAACTCACTTAACAACGCTCTTGCTTAGCAACCAAAATGTTGGCTCAGAAACTCTGGCATTTGAAGCAAGCAAGTCTTAAAGCTGTCAAGTTACAAGACCCTCGTATCCCTAACCCTTTAGGAAAAAAACCCCAGGGGTGTTCAAACTTGAGCCAAGGTGGCGCAGTGGTTAAATGCAGCACTGCAGGCTACTGCTAGATCAGCAGGTCAGCGGTTCAAATCTCACCGGCTCAGGGTTGACTCAGCCTTCCATCCTTCCGAGGTGGGTAAAATGAGGACCCAGATTGTTGGGGGCAATATGCTGACTCTCTGTAAACCGCTTAGAGAGGCCTGAAAGGCCTATGAAGCGGTATATAAGTCTACTGCTATTGCTATTGCTATTGATAGCTTTAAAACTTGTGGACTTCAACTCCCAGAATTCCTCCTCCAGTCATGTTGGCTCAGGAACTCTGGCATTGAAGTGTGCAAGTCTTAAAGCTGTCAAGTTACAAGACCCTTGAACGCCTAACCCTTTAGAAAATAAAACCCCAGGGGTGTTCAAACTTGATAGCTTTAAGACCTGTGGACTTCAACTCCCAGAATTCCTCCTCTCGCTCTTCATCTTGATGATGTGTGGACGGGGGGGGGGAGCTGGAATCGGTTCTAAACGGCACTGTAGATTTGTGGAACCTCTTCTATAGAAGAGTTTAGAACTGGCAGCAACCCACCCCTGGTTATGGTGATAATGAAACCTCTGCTGCACCTCCTTGGAATTTGGTTATGTGCCTTCCACATGCTGGTCTATTTAGAATCACATTTCAAGTTTAGGATGCATAGTTGGGTGTGAAATCCTCAATGCTGGGTGTCTGAGAGCACTGACATTGTTTCCCCTGCAAGCTGTACTAGGAAGTAATACATGGATCTTAAACTGAAGGATTTTTTTTTAAAAAAATGTTAAGGACAAGCAGAGATGCACAAATGGGAATGTCTGTGATGATGTCAGATATATTCTGGTCCATCAACAAGAACTTATTGTTGATAAGAGCCACAGTGGTACAGTGGTTAGAATGCAGTACTGCAGGCTATTTCTGCTGCCTGCCAGCTGCCTGCAATTTGACAATTCAAATCTCACCAGGCTCAAATTTAACATAGCCTTCCATCTTTCTGAGGTGGGTAAAATGAGGACCCAAAATTTTTGGGGACAATATGCTGACTCCCTAAACCACTTAGAGAGGGCTTTAAAGCACTGTGAAGCAGTATATAAGTCTAAATACTATTGCTATAACATCAAGTGACTTTACTATTTTTTTTTTAAATATTCTAGAAAGATGTTGTCCTTTTGGGAATCTTCTAGAGTGCCTTCAGCTTCTTATTAGTCCTAACTTTTTATTTTCAGCTATTACCCTCTTTCCCTTTCTCCCTTTCAGGGAGAAAGGCCAAATATTGGCTTTGTTCCCAAAGCAACGGAACAATCCAACCAACCACTTTCATTTACTCAAAATTGGGAAAACTAGTTTCCACCATGAGCATAATGCAAAAGAGGCTGAGAGCTGAACTATACTGAGTTCATGTAAATCAGTCACTGTGGGAGACCCCCAAATCTTACTTTATTTCAAGGATTTGTCACCTGTGCAAAGAAAGCACATTTTCAGTTGCTTACTGAAATAAGGCTCAGATCTGCCATCTTCCCCTTCAGGATGGAGAATACCTTATTTAATTCTAAATCCACCGCTCAGCCTGTCATTAGTATAGTGGTAGATGTGTGGTGTCTCAGTGGCTTAATGATGCTGGAGATGGTCTTTGCTCCAGTGGTTTGAATCCCAGCATTGCATGGTATGGGGCAGAGGTGGGTTCCTACCAGTTCGCACCTATTCAGTAGAACTGGTTCATGAAATCTACCGAACCGGTTAGAAGAGGTTCCACCAGTGGACCCGGAAAGCAGGCCACACCTACAGAAGAGGTTCCAAAATTTTTTGAAACCCACCACTGGTGTGGGGTGAGCTCCCATCACTCACCTCAGCTTCTGCCCACCTAGTTGTCTGAAACCATGTTATATGCAAGTAGATGAATAGGTACCATTTTGGTGGAGAGACAAGCTGGTGCTTTGTGCAGATGGTTAAAATCCTGATGGCCCTGGACCTTCCCACTTGCAATGCCTGTTTGTGAGGTGGCTTCGGTGGAGGGAGAGGACCCCAGATGATGTTGCAGGAAAGCCAGTGGTCTTTCTTTCTGGTATGGAGCTAACTCACCCCCTGTGATGCACCTTGGAAAGCTTGTGTGAGTGAATCAAACAGGGCTAGCAGTCTTATGCGGCTAAACTATTACCCTTTATTAGCATTGTAGTTTTCTGGCTAATGTAATACCGTCATACAATCAAGAAAGAAAGAAAGAAAGAAAGAAAGAAAGAAAAGAGAGAGAGAGAGAGAGAAAAGTAAGTAAGAAAGAAAATAAAAGAAAAGAAAAGTAAATAAGAAAGGAAAATAAAATAAAAGTAAGTAAGTAAGAAAGAAAGACAGACAGATAGAAAAGAAAGGAAAGAGTCCTTTAACAGGAGGCTAATCTATAGTTCTTCTTAGGGGTTATGAGGAATATCAACCCTCTGAAAATCATGTCTAACTTTACTTTGTAATAATTTATGAAATGCTGTTAATTCAAGAGTCGTGTCAGCCTTGAGACAGTGATGCATATTTGATTTTTTAAAAACCCTCTGAGTATTTAGTAGCTGCGACATCACATGCTACTGTAAATAAATAATGGGTCCTGCTGAGGGAATAAGGAGAAAGGAGGTGTAAATGGACATTCAGTGGGATATTTAAAGTACTCCTTTCTGGGGAATGGCTTCCACAGGCTTAATCTCTTTTGGAAGTGCATATGAATTTGCCACGTACAAAGAAAAGGGGCAGGCCTTACATCATGATGTTGCAACATGGCTTACATCACACTGACCCCCATTGTTCTCCCCTACACTTTCAGCCATGGTTGCTCCTGGCCCATGATGTAGCTGGTCTTTGTAATTGAATGTAAATAGAAAATTGTAACAGAATGCAGTGGGCTGGATGTCCAGAAGGGATCAGATGAATAAGAGGCAACTAAGTTTTGATAGCTTGTGTGGGAGAAAGAGGGGGAAGACAGTCCCTCCTTGATAGTTCTCAGAGTTTATGCTTGATGTATCCTAGGTAATACATTGCTGTAGTTTGGTAAGATTCTATCTATAGATCAGTGGTGGGTTTCAAAAATTGTTGGAACCTACTCTGTGGGTGTGGCCTCCTTTGTGGGAGTGGCTTGCCACCCATGTGACCGGATGGGAGTGGCTTGCCGCCCATGTGACCGGATATGAAATTATGAATTAGTACTTAGGTCGGTCCAAGTAGCTATTCAGAAACTCTGGCATTGAAGCATGCAAGTCTTAAAGCTGTCAAGTTACAAGATCCTTGCCAATGGTGGGTTTCAAAAATTTTTGGAACCTCTTCTGTAGGTGTGGCCTGCTTTCCAGGTCCACTGGTAGAACCTCTTCTAACCGATTCGGTAGATTGGATGAACCGGTTCTACCGAATAGGTGCGAACTGGTAGGAACCCACCTCTGCTATAGATGTAGAACACATGGTGGTGGGATTCAAAAATTTTTTACTACCGTTTCTGTGAGCGTGGCTTGGTAGGCATGGCAGGGGAAGGATACTGTAAAATCTCCATTCCCTCCACACTCCAGGGGAAGGTTACTTCAAAATCCTCATTCCCTCCTGATCAGCTGGGACTCGGGAAGCAGAGAATAGATGGGAGTGGGTCCAGTCAGAGGTGGTATATACCGGTTCTCTGAACTACTCAAAATTTCTGCTACGGGTTCTCCAGAACTGGTCAGAACCTGCTGAATACCACCTCTGGTAGAACAATACAGAATTTCAAAGAATTACCATGTATCTTGGTTTTTGGAGCCTGACTTTAATCTTTCAAAACCTGTACCTACTCTACATCAGAATAACAGAGTTGGATGGGACCTTGGGGTCTTCTAGTCCAATCCCCTGCTCAAGCGGGAACACCTATAACTTATGTTATAAGGTAACAGCAATAAAATTTGTCTCTATATCCCTGTATTTGTTTCTATACTGACACTTTTTCTATATTGAAACTTTCCTAGCACAATTCACTGTTCAATTCACAATTCTCTGTCACAGATTGCTGAGAGATTTCCTGATTCATTCAAAGAACTTGACAAAAATGACTAATTGGGCATTGCCATTCCCCATGAAGATATGTCCCCATTGGCTCATAGTTCCATCAGCACAGTTTAGAAAACTGGCTGAATTTATAAGTGAGGCTGAAGGATATGTAACCAACAGACAGTGTCAATCTTTATTAGCCTTTTTGAGTGCCTTTGGGAATGAAAAGGCAACAGGCACAAAATAAATAAAATTTAATACATGAAACAGGAAGGAAACCAATTCTGGTATTCCCTGTAGAAGGTACACACCAATTAAGCGATGTATCTGTGCAAGTCGTCCACATTTTGCAGCATCAGTTAATGAAGATTGACAATAGTTAGCATGGATAGTCCCCTATTTCCATCATCAAAGTGTCCAAATTCTCTATGTTTTCCCATGAAAGTGAATAAACAGCCTTTCTTATGTGTATTCAACCGTCAGCTGGCTTGATCACACCACAAGAGTTTAAATTTTTTAAAAAAAATTTAGTGAAACCCTAGCATTTTCAGCCTCCATTTTCATTAGCAATAGCAACAGCACATAGACTTATATAACGCTTCATAGTGCTTTACAGCACTTTCTAAGTCAGTGTTTCTCAACCTTGGCAACTTGAAGATGTCCGGACTTCAACTCCTAGAATTCCCCAGCCAGCATTCGCTGGCTGGGGAATTCTAGGAGTTGAAGTCCAGACATCTTCAAGTTGCTAAGGTTGAGAAACACTGCTCTAAGTAATTTACAGAATCAGCATATTGCCCCCAACAATCTGAGCCTCATTTTAACCACCTTGCAAGGATGGAAGGCTGAGTCAACACTGAGCCAGTTGGGATCCTGGCAGTCAGCAGTGAACTAGCCTGCAATATTACATTCTAACCACTGCGCCACCATGGCTCTTTATAATGGAGTAATAGTCTCCATTAATCTTTTATAGGCAGCAAATGCATCCTGTATTCTTCTGCTCATTTAATTTGATGACTACTTTGAAAGTAAAGGGTATTTTAATGAAGTTCTGGTATTACAGTGCAGGGCTTTGCAATTTATTCAGTAACAGGTGATTGCTTTATGATCTGGTATGATGGAAGATTCTGAGCATAGATCTACCAAACTTCGTCTGGTAATTTTGGCTATTGTTATTTGAACTCGCATATCTAGACCCACCTAATACTCCAGCTGCAATCACACCACATATCTGTCTCATATCCATATTACAAACTATTTCCCATGCATTGCTCAGAGTGGGGAAATGACCTTTTCCCTAATCTTTTGTATAACTTAGCAGCTAAAAGGGCTCGCTGTGATGATGCTTTTAATAACTGAAGGTCACAGGAAAAGAAGGAGGAAAAGTGGAATGTGAGTCTGATCTTGGTACAGGCAGACTGAAAAAGCCGAGACGCAAAAATGAATTGATTTTTGCAGCAACATTGCAATAATAAGAGGATCCATTTGTAAGCCTGCAGGCCACTTGTTCTATTAAACTGAACTATTAAACTATTAAACTCTATTAAACTCTATTTCTATTACATTCCTATGGAACAAATTATTACTATGCTGATGTCAATCCCAATGTGTTTCATGGAACTTATCCCTAATTAAATATGTGCATTTAGAATTCATTTATTCACTGCATTGGGTCTCAGTGGTAAAAATGATAATTTCATGAAGATCACAATGAACTATGGTAGACTGCCAACTTGGTTCAAAAAATTTCAAACAGATTTTGCACATGACAACAAGTTGGCAGGAATAGCCAAGACTCCAGAAGATAGGCTTAAGATACATCAGAATGTTGACAGACTTGATAGACAAGCCCTGTCTTACAAAAATGAAATTCAATGGCGAAAAAAGTAAAGTTCTGCATTTAGGCAAGAAAAACCAAATGCACAGGTACAGTATAGGTCGGTGATGGCAAACCTTTTTTCTTACAGCATGCCAAAATTGCCCACACCAATTCAATCCTCCCCGCCCACCTGCGCATGTGCGCGAGACACCTCCCCCCAACGCATGCACGCACGACCCCTACCCAGGTTCCAGAGGCTCTCCTGAAGCCTTGGGAGGACAGAAATTGCCTCCCCCAGCCCCCAGAAGCTGGAAACAGATCATTTCCGAACTTCCAGTTGGTCCGTTTCGCCCTTCCCAGAGGAAAGGCAGAGGCTTTCCTGAAGCCCGGGGAGGGCGAAAATGGTCTCCCCCGGCCCTCTGGAAGGGCAAAAATAATCAGCTGGCTAGCGTGTGTATGCGCGCCGGAGCTGACAGCTGGCATGCCAGCAAATATAGCTGCGTGTGTCACCTGTGGCCCATGTGCCATAGGTTCACCATCATAGTGGGTATATTTATTTATTTATTTATTTATTTATTTATTTATTTATTTATTTATTTATTTATTTATTTATTTATTTGACTTATATACTGCTTCATAGGGCTTTCAGCCCTCTCTAAGCGGTTTACAATTTTTTTAGCAAATTGAGTCAGCAACTTGCCCCCACAGTCCGGGTCCTCATTTCACCCACCTCGGAAGGATGGAAGGCTGAGTCGACCCTGAGCCGGTGAGATTTGAACCGCTGAGCTGCAGATCACAGTCAGCTAAAGTGGCCTGCAGTACTGCACCCTAACCACTGCGCCACCTCGGCTCTTCATAGGTGTATAGGTGGTATAGGTGGGTATAGGTGGTACCTGGCTCAATAGTAGTAATTGTGATTGGGATCTTGGAGTCCTAGTGGACAATCACTTAAATATGAGCTAGCAGCCAATGCAGTCTTAGGCTGCATTAACAGAGGGGTAGAATCAAGATCCATAATATGAGCTAGGTTTAATGAAAAGAAGGACTAGGGGTGACCTGATCGCAGTGTTCCAATATCTAAGAGGCTGTCACAAAGAAGAGGGAGTCAGACTCTTCTCAAAGCATCTGAAGGCAGGATAAAAAGCAATAGATGGAAAGCAGTCAAGGAAAGAAGCAACCTAGAAGGAGAAATTCCCTGGCAGAACAATTAAAATCAGTTGAACAACTTGCCTCCAGAAATTGTGGATGATCCAACAGTGGAAGTTTTTAAAAAGAGATTGGACAACCATTTGTTTGATGTGGTATTCTCCTTATTTTCTAGTCCTTTGGGGGGGAAAAGTAGATTCCCAAGATGGAATTGGAGAATGCAAGAATTGTATTTTACACTGAATTGTTAGATGTAATTGATGGAATTTCTGAGCCTTAATCCTGATTACCAAAGAAAGTGTTGTTATCATAAGTTATTACTGGTTTTAGGCAAACTAGTTTGAATTAACATATTGCTGGCCTCCATACTTTCTTGAGCTAAAAAGCTGATAACTTATTTGCAGCTGGCTGATTTTTTTTCTACCTACAGAAAAAAAGAAAAACAAAATTCGTGTCTAATTCTAATTTCTCCCTCTTTCTGTTTCTCAGCATGGCTTCAAGTTATTTTTAAAAAATTTTTAAAATGTTTTACAGATTGAGGGATATTTGAAGTGGTGAAGCTTGACTATTTTGTTTCTTGCTTTGCCAGTTTTAAATATATTGTGTCCCATTTCTGTCTCTGTTTTTATTTTAAATGGCATGAATATTCATGCAACTTTTCCCATAGAACCCATTTGGGTGTACAGTACATATTTTCCAAAAGATCGCTTTTTGAGATTATTTTTTTCCCGTTGTCTCAACTGCATCTCAACATTCAGGAAAGTGTAGATTTCAGCAGATAACAGCACTTTGGATTGCACATAGAGGTGAAATTATTACGTGAACTGAACAAATTTCTCCCTGCGGAGAAAATAACCAGGCGCAGACTCAGTGGCTTCACAGAACAGAGTAGAATATTAAGACCATACAATGTTTTGTATTAAATTCCTAAACAGTGACTTGCCAAAAAAAAAATCCCTTTCCTCATCCCTACAAATTCTGAAGCATATTTTTGGGTGCTACATCAATCCTGCTGAAATTTTCCCAGTGGTTCAATAGCTAATGTTGATTTTCTTTTGCCAAAGACAGTGGATTTGTATAATGTTATATGCTATTGCTTTTGTGACTGAAATATTGTTTCAGAGCTGGGGGAAAAAACTCTCAAAGACTTGCTGATATTGGCTGAATTATAAATGGGTCACTTTTTGAAAAAAAAATCAGAAGTCGTTTCCCTTATTAGTCACTTGAAGTATTTCTATTGCTTCCACTGCTGTGGCTTTGAGGTTAGATGTCATTATTTAGAATGGAAACATGCAGATCAACATATCTGGACAAAGTCCAGAGGACAAATATAGAAAGCAGAACCTGGTCCAAAACAATGCGAGGACAGGATTGAAAAAGGCTGGGGTAGACTGAAACAACCTAGAGAGAGAAAAAAGGGGTGTTCTAAGTAAAATGTTTAATAAACAAGCTTCATAAATTCACACATTTTTTTTGGTTCCTCTAGACCAGCAATGGAGAACCATGATCCTTTTATGATTTGTGGACTTCCACTCCCAGAATTCCTCACCCAGCATGAATTCTGGGAATGGAAGTCCACAAGTCACAAAAGCAGGGGTGGGCTGCTACGGATTCACCCTTGGGAGAACCCGTAGCTAACGTTATGGCCGGTTCGGAGAACCTCCAAATCCTGCCCTTGGCTGGCGCCTCCAATCTCACTCCGCCTCTCTCACTCTGGCCCTCCCCTTCCAGGAGTCTCCATGCGGCCCGTTTTGGATGCCAGGTAAGTGCAGGCTCCACGCGGAGGCTCGAGGAGGGGGAAAACGGGTATACGGGAAGTTCCGGAAGGCTGGAAACGGGCCCATTTCTGGCCTCTGGAGGGCCTCCGGAGACCAGGGAGGCAGTTTTTGCTCTTGAGAAAGCCTCTGGAGCCTGGGGAGGGCAAAAATGCCCCCCCTGTGGTGCAGGAGGCTAGGCCACGCCCACCATCGCCACCCCACCCAGCAACCTGGCAGAGAACCCATTGCTGACATTTTTGAAGCCCACCCCTGCATAAAAGGGCCATGGTTCCCCACCCCTGCTCTAGACAGAAGGACATTCCACTGGATTTATAAATATATTGCCAATTTATTTACAGAATTGATTCATCTTGCCCACACATAAATGATCTATTTATTGATTTTTCCAGTATTCTGAGTGTTATACCACCAGGTCCAGATCCTCAGAGTTCAACCATTGATCAAAACCATTTGATTGAGCAAGTATTCAGCAGCTTCTGCTTGGCTCATATGGCAAGTTACAATAGATCTCTTTCTCTTGGTGTCTTATATACATCACACTTTAAGTTGGTATCTAGTTGGTGAAGAAGATCTCTGGAAAGCCTCAACATCTTGCAATGATATCTCGTCCACTTAAAAGAGGCTGTAGGGGCAGGACCTCTCTAGCAATTACCATAGCTGTTGTCATTGGAAAGAATTGTTGCAATTATAAGAGAAGTGATAGGTTAATTAGTAGTAACACTACAACCGTTTTCACTGGCCTAGAAACAATCAAATTAAATGAAAACTCCCAGCTATGTTTCTTGGCACCTTTCTGCAAAATGGTGGGTACCGAAGAACGAAAACAAAATTTTCTATTTAAAAATAATGGTAAAAAGTGGATAGCTACAGTAGGCACTAGATTTTACCAGTCATGCCAGCTGGTGATGCCAGATCCCATTAAGTTTAAAAATGAGCTCAGAACACTCTTGAAGTTTATCAGGCATAATTGAATGTCAAGCCGAGCACAGCAGTTCCTTATTAGGACTTGAAGAATGGAAGGCAGAGAGGAACAACGGAGATGAATTCTCCCTTGCGCAATGGCGCTTGGATCCCTGAACGAAAGTGCAAATGCCACTTAACAATAGAGCCATATGTGAAAAAAGCAAAAGAAAAACAGAATACAATTTCTCCATTTTTCCTCCACGTACCGATATTGTGTTTGTTCTATTAATAGCAGATCCTGTTTCCTCTTCTTTGGTTGATTTGCCACTGCTAAAACTGAAACCATCTGACTATAGCAGGGGTGTCAAACTCAAGGCCCGAGGGCTGGATCCAGCCCATGGGGTACTTAAAACTGGCCCATGGGGCCACCTGGAAACAATGAAAGACTGGCCAATGGTGCCTCTGCCAATGAAAATGGAGCTCGGGAGGGCGCACAGCCCTCCCAAGCTCCCGTTTTCACTGGCAGAGGGTTGCAGGAGACAGTTGCAGTCGCAAACAGAGCTTGGAAACCCGTTTTTTCTGGCACAGCTCTTGGGACACCAAAGGTACAAGTGATGTTGAGCTGGCCACGCCCACCCTGGCCACACCCACTCCAGTATTTACAATGACGGCAGCTCCTAGGATCATATGACCACCATTTGCAACTTTCCAAGCCAACTTTTGACAAGCAGTCGGTAGGGAAAGCCAGATTCGCTTAATGTATGTGATTCACTTAACAACTGCTGTGATTCTCTCAGAGCCGAGGTGGTGCAGTGGTTAGGGTGCAGTACTGCAGGCCACTTCGGCTGACTGCTATCTGCAGTTCAGCGGTTCAAATCTCACCGGCTCAAGGTTGACTCAGCCTTCCATCCTTCCGAGGTGGGTAAAATGAGGACCCGGATTGTTGTTGGGGGCAATATGCTGACTCTGTAAACCGCTTAGAGAGGGCTGAAATCCCTATGAAGCGGTATATAAGTCTAACTGCAAACTGCAAAAGGTCAAACACAATCCTGATGCTGCTGACAATGAAATTATGGTTTATGGTTGGTTTAATTTATTTGTATGCCGCCCTTTTCCCTGAGGGGACTCAGGGCGGCTCACAACTCAAAAAGGGAGGGGAAATACAAACAGAGTAACAAAAACATAAAAACATAAAAAAACATAAAAAACCATTAAAAGCACAACAATCATACCATTCGAAGTGGGGCAGCGAGTCTTTAGCCCCAGGCCTGTCAGAACAGCCAGGTTTTAAGGGCTATGCGGAAGGCCTGGAGGGTGGTGAGGGTACGAATCTCCACGGGGAGTTCGTTCCAGAGGGTCGGAGCAGCCACAGAGAAGGCTCTCCTCCGGGTAGTTGCCAGTCAACATCCTGGGCTATGGACTTCAGTGAACAAAAATTGCAGTGGAGAGGGAAAGGCACCTATCAGAATTGGAAAAATTAGATTAGATTCTAAAATTTAGGGAGAAAGCAATTGTTTCTCCAAATTATAATCTCTCTTTAAGATTTATGAACCTTCTGGGTCATGAAGCTGATTTTGCATTCCACTTGTGTATTGTATGGATCCGTGTACACTTTTCTGGCTATTTTCATTTTCCATTTTTAAAGTTTTTGTTTTTAATACCTAAAGTTTTACAGCCAGCCAGTTCGTTGTAGTGGTTAAGCTCACAAGCTAGAAACTAAGAGACTATGAGTTCAAGTTCTGCTTTAGGGCATAAAGACAGCATGTGGCTTGGAGTGGTGAGCATCATAAAATGAAGTAAAAACAAATTTACATGTAAAATTAATATAGACATTAGTCACGGAAGATACCACAGACAATGGTCACAGGTCAAGATCAGTGGTGGGATTCAACGAGTTCACACCATTTCGGGAGAACCGGTTGTTAACTTTCTGAGCAGTTGGGTGACCTGGTCGTTGGAAGAAATTATTAGGGCAGAGAACCGGTTGTTAAATTATTTGAATCCCACCACTGGTTAAGGTGTCACAGGCGCAACCAGGAAAGGAGCTTCTGTTCTGACTTAGGCTTCACAAAATCACGAAACAGACTCCTTGTTCCAACAAACCCACTTTTTATTAAGCTAATGTGAATTCCTCTCATTCACATCCAGCAAAGCCTTTCAAGGGTGAATTTACAATCACAGACCTTATCAGGCTTGGAGAGCTTCCAAGCCGATATCTTCCAAATGCAATGCTATACAAGAAAATACTTGGCAAGGAGTCTCTGAGAGCCAACAAATCTTCACACTAATTAAGTGAACTCATTGTCTCCTGCAAACTCCACTCCCCTTTCGCTCCTCTTTTATTTACTCTGGGAGGGGCCATTTACAGTACACCTGTGCCTTTACTCCCAAGTCAACCCTTGCTTCTTAGCTGTTCCTGTCTCCTGGCAGTTCTGTGCATGTGCACATTGAGAACAGGATCCAGCTGTTCTTCTGCTCCACTTATCTCTGACTCCGAAGGCAGCTGATAACTGTTGGACGTCCCTGGCCCCATCTTTGCCTCTGAGGCAGAGCCCTCATCAGAGCCTTCCACAGACTCCATGACTGGCCCATGTTCCTCCCCAACCTCCCCACTGGTCTGAGTCTGCCACCAGCTATGCTGGCGGGCCACAACAGATTCTTCACTCACTCAGAGCTTCAGAGATATGTCTTTAGGGTCTTATGAAAGCCAGCACGGTTGGGACTATCCTGAATTTAAGAGAGAGACTTTCCATAGGGCAGGTGATGGGGCAGAAAAGGCACACTTCTAAGTCCCCACCATCTGACAGCTTCTTGGCTCATAGGACCTGGTGCATGTCCACCCAGTTGAATCAGACTCATTAGATAGAAACAAGTGGGAAAAGAAGTCCTTCAGATAATTCAGTCCCACGCCAGGAAGGGCTTTAATGGTAAAAAAAAACCAGCATCTTGAATTGCACACAGAAGCACACTGTCAACCATGGCAGGGCGTGGAGTAGTGGCATCACCTGTGCCAAGTAACCTATTACTAGTGTACAGCTGTATTCTATACCAATTGAAGCTTCCAAGTGGTCTTCAAGGCCAGTCCGACATAAAACACATTACAGTAGCCCAGATGAGAAATCTGAAGGCATGACTGATAATGAGTAGGGCTTACCAGACAAGAAATAGGCAAGACTGTCTCTGTTTATTGCTCATTTTATAGCAGTTAGCAATAGCAGTTAGACTTATATACCGCTTAGGGCTTTCAGCCCTCTCTAAGCGGTTTACAGAGTCAGCATATTGCCCCCAACAACAATCCGGGTCCTCATTTTACCCACCTCGGAAGGATGGAAGGCTGAGTCAACCCTGAGCCGGTGAGATTTGAACAGCCGAACTGCAGAACTGCAGTCAGCTGAAGTAGCCTGCAGTGCTGCATTTAACCACTGCGCCACCTCGGCTCTAATTTTATTGTAAACTGTTTCAGATCCTCAAGTATAGGAAACAATATTATAGGTAATGGTTCCCCTCACACATATGTGCTCATCTCCATTTCAAAGCGAAGAGCCAGCGCTGTCCGAAGACGTCTCCATGGTCATGTGACTGGCATGACTAAATGCCGAAGACGCATGGAACACTGTTACCTTCTCACCGAAGGTGGTCCCTATTTTTCTACTTGCATTTTTACATGCTTTTGAACTGCCAGGTTGGCAGAAGCTGGGACAAGTAATGGGAGCTCACTCCATTACACGACGCTAGAGATTCGAACCGTCGAACTGATCGACAAGCTCAGCATCTTAGCCACTGAGTCACCCTTATATCATAAACAATATCATAATATATTAATTAATCAGTAAGATAGAGGATGGGTGGCTGGACAGATAGATGATAAATGACAGGCAGACGGATAGATGGACAGACAGAGAGACAGACCCAGAATGCAACTCCTCAATAGATCACTAAGTACGTTTCTTCCACCCCCTTCTCTAGTCAATTTTGACAGGGGGAAAAACCCGCTCAACATAGATCAAGAAAGATGGCCTATGTTTCTGGCTTATTAGGCCTGGAAATGGCTTGGATCTGATGTTGACTGCCTGTAGATTCACACTGTAGGCAAAGCATGACTTCTAAGTGCTCCAGTGACAGCAGCAAACTATGAATTTCATGGCATCCTGCTTTCTTGCCTTTGGGCTTTTAATAAACAAAGTAGACATGAAGTTCCAGATGATGCTTCAATAAAGAGCTCTCCCACCCTCATTTTTGTTTGACTTTGTGGGTGTTATTGTAAGAACTTTTGCTGAATAGTTTAGGGATCTGTATTTTGATGACCGAGCAATTTCTGCCTTGGATCAAGAAACGATGCTTTGATGTGAGGGATGAAATATGAGCAATGATTATTTTATCTCCTCTCTATTGCCTCTCATGTGGCTGTGGTCGAAAATCTGGAATATAGAATAGACAAATGCCTGGTTTGTTTTTTCTTTTCCTCCCCTTCTACAACAGACAGCTTCGAACATGGACATGCGGTCCTGGGGCTTGTACTGAGATGGCTGTGACCTTAAAATAAGTTGGCATTTACTGCAGGGCAATTTCTGTCTCTCGGAGGCAGATTGTCCAGTGGGGGGAAAAAAAAACACCCCAAAAGACAGAAGTTTTATAAGATGATCACAAATAGCTACAGACTGAGGAAGTGCTGGTGAGCATCAGCAGACTTAATGGTCATTTTGCAAAATTCAGAATATCAGCCTGTCACACAGCGCAGTACCTTTCAAAATGAAGATGAGGGTTTAATAACAGATTCTTGAAAGCCTGTCAGACTTTCTCCTGGCCTTCTTTTATAGAAAACAGGACCAAGGTAGGTTTATTTTGAGTCTCTTCCTCACATATTCTGTTTTCCCAGAACTGGGTTGCTGTTTCTCCTCCTTATGGTCCATCCATTTCGTCCCCAAGGGTCGTTTTGTGCCTTTGTTCTTTGGCAGGGAATCTGTCTGTCTGTCTCTGCATTGGAGTAGGATTATGGATCCCTTGTTGTAGTGGTGGGTGGCTCTTACTGTCGCTACCGGTACGCTGATCGCAGTCTGCTTGTGCACGAGCCTGACATGCTCTGTGCATGTGCCTGATGTGCACTGCACACGCATGCGCAATCCACCACCCCTGCGACACCCAGCTGCTTGTTGGGGCACACGCAGGCACCGCACGCTGTGCATGTGTGTCAGTGGTGGGTTTCAAATTTTTTAAGAACCTCTTCTGTAGGTGTGGCCTGCTTTGTGGGAGTAGCTTGCTGGCCATGTGACCAGATGGGAGTGGCTTGCCAGCCATGTGACTGGGTGGGCGTGGCCAACTTGTAAAATGTGGTGAAACTCACTTAACAACGCTCTTGCTTAGCAACCAAAATGTTGGCTCAGAAACTCTGGCATTTGAAGTGTGCAAGTCTTAAAGCTGTCAAGTTACAAGACCCTTGCACCCCTAACCCTTTAGAAAAAAAGACCCCAGGGCTTTCAAACTTGACAGCTTTAAGACTGGTGGACTTCAACTCCCATAATTCCTCCTCTCGCTCTTCATCTTGATGATGTGCGGATGGGCTGGGGGAGGGAGCTAGAACCGGTTCTAAACGGCACTGTAGATTTGTGGAACCTTTCTATAGAAGAGGTTAGAACTGATAGGAACCCACCCCTGGTGTGTGTGCAGTGTGCCTTTTGGCATAAATACAACTTTAGAGCGTGGGCTGGTGGACCAAACGAGCCACCGTACCAATATGCTTTCAGCTGCTCCAGTCCGCTACCGGTACAGCTGTGCTGGTTAGGACAAGCAGCAACCCACCACTGCCCTGTTGGTATTATTATTTGACATGATTGAATTATCATGAATCCCGGGAACATTCATTAGGCATTAATACCTGAGAAGATCCAAATTAACAGAAAGGTTTGATTCCTTCAATAGGTTAGCTTGGTTACTAAAACTAAAAGCCAATACACTGTCTGCATTGGTACAATATGTTAAGATTGGTTAGTTTTCACTTTTTTTTAATAACTTTTGTTTTTATTTAGACTGGGGCATGAGCCCATATTGTTTTGTTAGGTAATGATTTGGTATATTGCAAGAAAATAAGTTAATTAAATAACCAGGTACTCCTGCGAGTTTGCGCTTAGCACTCAGCACTCGTGACTCTATGAGTGGAGCAATAAATATTTCTTTCAGCACTTTCAAATATTTGTTGTATTTGAATACAATAATCTTTTTACTGCACTCGTTAGAAAGGACCTCAGGTTAATTCCCCTATTTTGCAAATCAGAAAGCATTCATGATGGAAGGAAATGATTTCCTTTCATTAATCCCTTGACCTTGCAACCCTATCTCTATGAATATTGGAAAGCATAAATATATTTTTGAACATTCATGTGATATTTACACATTTTATTGGATTTTGGCAAAATTACTATAACATGGAGGTATATTCTCAAGTCATCCTGTTCTTCTTCTTCCTTCTGAGTTTTTAATCTGTTTGTATTTGTCTGTCTTTTCATTTTTTGTATTTCCCCTTCCCCCTATTTAGTTTGTTAGCTGCCCTGAGTCCCCTCGGGGAATAGGGTGGCATACAAGTTCAATAAAACTAAACTAAACTAAACTAAACTTCTCATCCTCTTTCCCATCCATCCATCCATCCATCCATCCATTATTCTGTGTTATAAGTTATATTTTCTATTCATCCATCCATCCATCCATCATTCTGTGTTATAAATTATATGTTCTATCCACCTACCCATTAATGTTTTTTTCATTTTGGGAAAAAAACTAGTGCTTCCATGATGGAAGGTAATATACTTGAATTGTCTTTCTGAATCTATCTGTAACCACACTTGCAAACTATAATAAATGTGCAAGGTTTAGCATTCTGATATCTGGAAGATGTATCAACTGATAAGATAATCCAGGAGTGCATAACCTATAGTCTTTGGGCCACTTCACGCCCATAGCAGCCATGGTGGTGCAGTGGTTAGAATGCAGTATTGCAGGCAAACTCTGCCCACAGTCTGGAGTTCGATCCCGACTGTCTCAAGGTTGATTCAGCCTTCCATACTTCCAAAGTTGGTTAAATGAGGATCCAGATTGTTGGGGGCAATTCACTGATTCTGTAAACTGTTTGGAGAGGGCTGTAAAGCACTATGAAGCAATCTATGTCTAAATACCATTGCTAGTGCTATTGCATGCTGAGATCAGCCAGATATATTTTTGCTCCCATTGTTTATTCCCCCCATCCCCCCCCCCCAAAAAAAAAAAAAAAAACTAAAGACAGGATAAATTAAAGATGTCCAGGAGACTTTGGGGAGGAAAATTTCACTATTAGCCTATGGACATCCTACAAAATCATGTATAAAATCTGTGTTTTCAGGCCAATTTGGAAGACTTATTTTCTCTTGGGAGGATTTGAATGACAGAAATGAGACCAGATTGTCTCCCGGAAGCCTCTTGATCCCATTTTATTTACAGTCCTGAAAAAAAGAGGCAAACAAGAAGAACCTGCCTCTGTTGATATTGTCACTATGTCTCTAAATGGTCTTCTTTAGCTCTGCTAGTTTAGGTAAGGGAAGGAACAGGAATTGCCAAAGAATGCAGGTAAGAAAATAGATTATTTGATTATAAGAAGGTCCTGTTGAAGAGTTTCTCTAGAAATTGACATTCCATGATGAAAAATTGCTAAATCAAATTTTCAAGGGGCAAGGAGTTTTAATTTGCACGTGTCCTAAATTATAAATAAAAGAGTGATTGTTCTCCATTATAAAAGCTGTGGTGGCCCAGTAGTTAGAATCCAGTACTGCAGGCTAAATTAGCCCACTGTCAGCAGTCCAGTACTGACTGGCTCAAAGGTGTCTCAGCTTTCCATGATTCTGAGATCAGTAAAACGAGGACCCAGATTTTTTGGGGAGGGGGCAATATGCTAACTCTAAACCGCATAGAGAGGGCTGTAAAACATTATGAAGCAGTATACAAGTCTAAGTGCTATTGCAATTGCTTTTATTATGGGACCGGCTGAGGAGTACACAATGAACCAGGCTATCTATTTTTTTTAAAGGTATATTGGAAATCTCCTGCAAACTCCACTCCCCTTTTGCTCCACTTTTATTTCCTCTGGGAGGGGCCATTCATTATCCACCTGTGGCCTTACTCCAAAGTCGAACCCTGTTCTTTAGCTGTTCCCTTCGTCTGGCACCTCTGTGCATGCGCACACTGGGAACAGGCTCCAGCTGTTTGTCTGCCTCACTGATGTCTGACTCTGAAGGCAGCTGATAACTGGCATATGGCTCTGGCCCCCTCTCTGCCTCCAATACAGAGCCTTCATCAGAGCCTTCCCCAGACTCCAGGACTGGCCCATGTTCCTCCCCAACCTCCTCACTGTCCAAATCTACTGCCAGCTCCACTGGCAGGCCACAACACTAGTTTCCGTAGCCATAATGCAGATTGCCTTCTTTCCAAGTTCTCTTTATGGCTTATAACCTTGAAACTTCTTGGTGGCCTCCAAATTTTAATCAGATCCAACCTTGCATTGTTTTTAAAAGATGAGCTAAAATTAGTTAGGAGTAGCCACCATGAATCTGTGACGAATTTGTTCTGTCCTTCCCCACATTAAAAAAAACAACCCCACAGTCCTAATGAAGACAGAGCTTTAAAAACGAAGATAAATTTTTGTACTATAATGTAAATTATAGACACTGGCGGACCATCCAGTCTGCAATGGCTTATCAGAGACCGCCCTTCCCCCATCAGAGGCTTCTGTCAAGGGCAGCTAAGCAGGCTGGGAAAATGGTGAATTCAAGAACACAAAGCTATCAAGCCCCATGCAATTTTCATGAGGGTACGCACACTTAAATGAAAAGGTTTTAAAAATTGAAGCCAGATGCAACGTTTTCTAGCACCAGATTCATAAATTAATAAAGGCCTGCCCACCCCCTCCCCCTCCCCAGCAGTCTGCCTTTTTGGCTTGGTGCCCAATTTACATAAACTATGTTTCTCCAATCTTTAAAATCATCTTCACTGCCATCAAGCCTGGCTCCTATGGTAGGTTCTTTGACTTTTGCCTTCAGCTAACAACACATGGCTGCCCAGGGTAGGGGGATGAAAAGGATGGTTGACTGTGCTTTTTATAAGAACCGCAGTAAAGTTAAGTTTTTCAGCCAACAGACTGGTTGGGTTTAAATCAATGGGGATTCTAATGCTGTTGCAAGTCTAAAAATCAATCTGGTAACATTTGCTTTCTATACAAGTTCGCGACCACGATTCAGCCCAAATGTTCTCTTGCTAAGTGAGACAGTTGTAAGTGGGGTTTGCTCCATTTTATGACCTTTCTTGCTGCAGTTGTTAGGTGGCTCGCTGCAGTTATTACCCTGTTTTTCGGAGTATAAGACTAAAAGAGGGTGAAAATTTGGGTGCGTCTTATGCACTGATTGTAGCCCCACCCATCCACCGTCCCCCACCCTTTGGCTTCTGTCTCCCAGCAATTTACTTCCTTGGAGCAAATGGGGAAAATGGGGCTTGCGGAAGCTGCAATAGGCTATAGCAATCCCTGAAGCCTGAAACAGCTGATGATCAGGAGGCGCTCTTAAACTGAAAGTGAAACTTGCTGTTTGCTTCACAAGGAAAATTGATGGGAGGCAAAAGCAGATTTTTTTTCTTGTGCTAATCAGACTGTTTGCTGTTTGCTGTTTGCTGCAAGAAGGTAAGTCCATAACTATAAATGCCTAAAAAATGTTGAAATTATTAGACTTATTTTTTAAAGACTGGTTTATTATTGTTCTAGACAGCTTAACAAAATGAAGAAGCTTTTTAAAATAAATGCTTAATCTGAAGAGGCCTGGTGCTATTGTATCTTAAAATAGCAGAGAATAACTATACTTCCAGAAAGCATATTAATTTGAACAACATCTGTACAAGTATAGTCTGAAATGTAACACTACAAACAGTGTATATTTTCTGTCTGTTTGCTGTTTGTTGTAAGGAGGCAAATTGCTGAGAGGCAGAAGGAGATTTCCCCCTCCCCCTTGTTTTCCTCCCCAAAAGATAGGTGAATCTTATACTTCAGAGCGTCTTATACTCCAAAAATATGGTAAGTTAGCAACATGGTCATTAAGTGAATCTGGCTTCTCCATTGACTTTGCTTGTCAGAAGATTGCCAAAGGGGATCGCATGATCCTGAGAAACTGCAGCTGTCATAAATAAGAATCAGTTGCCAATCATCTGAAGTTTGATCATGTGACCATGCTGCAATGGTCATAAGACACTTTTTTCCATGCCCTGGTAACTCTCAAAGTTCTGACTGACAAACCCAACCAAAGTAATCATGGCCGAGACAATCCAATCTCTTAATGCAAAACTTTATTGAGTACATCATTTTGGCACCAATGAGGACAAAACCAGGTCTGAACATTTCCCTCGAAACCTACATAATCAAAGTTCAGGTTCTTCTGCCCTCCAATTAGATCAGGTCACATTGTCCATTTGAGTCTCCTGTGAGAAAGTCTTTCTGGCTCTGATAAACGTCCTTGGTTCTCCTGGTTGGCATTTTGACGTCTGAAACCTACTGTATTTTTCGGAGTATAAGATGCACCTCCCCCCCCAAAGAGGGTGAAAATCTGGGTGCACCTTATACACTGGATACAGAATTTTGGCCTACCAAAACCCCACCCTCTTTGCAAAAATGGATGTGCAGAGGGTTTGGGAGGTTTGCAAAGTGCTCCTGGGGGCTGGAGGGCAAAAAACAGGCCGTTTTTTGAAAACCTGAGTGTTGCTGGAGCAATGTGCCCAGTTCCATGTCTTGTCATGGAATGTACCCTGAGTCACTCCTTACTATCCCCCCTCCCATTTTCCCACAACAGAAATGTGCCATGCTGGCACATTTCCCAGATGTGCCAACATGGCTCTCTTAATAAATTGGAACTTTGAGCAATGATTTATTTTTGGATGCCATTTGGAACCTTGACACCCTAACCATTCAAATTGTGGACTGCTTTCCTGGACTTCTTGTATGCTGGTTGGATCCAGTTACTCAGTGAGTCAGAGCTTGGAATCCAGACCTGGGCAACAGGGTGTGTGTGTGCCTTGTGAGGATCTATTTGCGGGGAATTAACACCTGCAGAACTCTTGCCATGCGAGTGTGTGTTTGTTTGTGTGTGGGGGGGGGGGGAGTGGGGCAGCAGATGGCCCTGGAAAGAAAGGGGGTATGAGGTATGGTGAGAGATGCTGACTACTTAGCATACTATTACTTAATGGATCCCCCTCCCATTCCAAATGCTTGAAATCCTGCAAGATTAGTCGTGTTAAAACATAGCCCACTCAAAACCTTCCAACAGAACATTTTATAAGTAACTGTGGCTGTTTTCTTCTGAGCTGGAACAACAAGTCCTCCCCATCCCCCTCCTCCTCCCCCCCGCAACCATTATGCACACACCCTTTCCAATGGAGCTTGACTGTACCAGCGTTTTTCCTCGTGCGTGGTGTAATTGTTTTGCTGTGGTTGTAATTTAGAACTGTAATTGTACAGTTTTAAACTATTCAAATTGCTGCAAGGAATGGCCAGCTGTACAAAAGACCCCGCACAGAGTCAGGCTTCATTGAATGAGAAACATCAGCACTTCTTTGTCTTCGTTGTGAGCTCTGATAGGGGAGGATGGTGATTGCTTCCCTTGTTTATTTGCCACTGGTTTTGATGAGGAAAAATTGCATGGCCCCATTATCTCTCTATTCATCCCCAGCTTGCTGCACGGGGGGATCCTGTGCAGTTGATGGAATCCTCATAATGACCTGGTGAGGAATTGGAGAATGGCGGGGCCTATAAAGCCTACACAGAAAGAGGCTGCCATTGGTCTACTTCAGATGAGGACAAAGACCAATCAGAATGGATAGGCACTCCCCTCTATGTTTGTATTGTATAACCGAAGATCCGTACACCCCTATCTAGGATGGTGTCTCCTTCCATCATACATGCAGGTTCAGGAGGGACACACATGTAGTAGTGAGGGAGGAAGAGGACACCTACATAGTAAGCTAGGTCAGCTGAATTAACTGTCAGCGTTCCAAGTAACGCATCCAAAACAGGGGTGGGTTGCTGCTGGCGTTATTGCCGGTTCAGTGCGTGCAAAACTTTTGCGTAATATTGTACTGCAAACTAGGGCATTCAAAACCTTTGCCAGACCAATCCTCGAATACAGCTCATCTGCCTGGAATCCACACTGTATATCGGATATTAATACAATTGAGAGGGTCCAAAGGTATTTTACAAGAAGAGTACTCTACTCCTCTGCTCACAATAGAATCCCTTATGCCAGCAGGCTTGAAATTTTGGGCTTAGACAACCTAGAACTACAGTCTGACCTAAGCGTGGTACACAAAATTGTCAGCTAGAACATCCTACCTGTCAATGACTACTTCAGCTTCAACCACAATAATACACGGGCCAACAATCGATACAAACTCAAGGTAAACTGCTCCAAACTCAATTGCAGAAAATATAACTTCAGCAACAGAGTGGTCAATGCCTGGAATGCTCTACCCGACTTTGTTGTTACATCCTCAAACCCCCACAGCTTCAACCTTAAACTGTCTACCATGGACCTCACCCCATTCCTAAGAGGTCCATAAAGGGGGCGTGCATAAGCGTACCAGCATGCCTACCATCTCTGTCCTAATGTCCCCATTTATCCATACCCATTTCCTGTGTTCATGTCCATGTTTTTACTTATACCTGTTATCTTGTACATGTTTGACAAACTAAATAAATGAATAAAATAAATGTGAAGTGATGCCCACTTGATTGCATAGTGTCCATGGCCATATTGATTCCCACCTCCCATGGATCTCTCTGCTACCCATTCCTCATTCAGCTATTTATCCCTTAGCTAAGAGATCCAGCAGCCCCCACAGGAAATTAGAAAAAGAATATATTCAGGGAAGCCGCATATGCTGGTCCTCTGGGCCACCAGTCCTTTACTTTAGCAGGAATTAGAATGTATTGTTTATTCCTTGCCTTTCTGTTGAAAGGTGATTTTGATTTATTGCAACCCTTATCTTCTCTCCCTTCACTGTTCTTGTCAAAATGGATTATTATTGTTTGCTCTTCTTGTCCTCTCAAATGGGATGGAGAGGCTAAATATATTCAACGGAGAGGAAAAAAATATGGGAACATCCGAAACTTGTTTTTACTTGATCCAGGCAATGAAAAGAGCCAGAAATGTGATTCTTCTATGCTAGTTTTGAAATCAAAAGTACAGGGTATTTTTTTGCATTATTCATGAGTGCAAAATGGGGCTCAGGTTATATATCAAATACAGAGCTTGGTCTCATGGTTGCATGAACAACCCTCAAAAGCTTAAGTGCAGCTCCCAGACCCTCCCAAACTTACAGATTGGAAATTTTAATGCCTCAGAGGGAAAAAAAAAACCCCTGATAAATCTGTGGAGAATTGCACATAATTTCATTTCAAATAAATTAAATTTAAGGATATGAACAGCTCTCTGGAAACCGAATTCAAACCAAAGGGTACCCTAATTTCTTTAGAGCATTTCAAAATACTTAATGTGAGATTCTTTACAATTTTCTGTTGAACTCTCTAGAAGGGCGGAGGGGAGCTTGACAAGAGATGGACAAACACTGAACAACTGAAAGCTATATTTAGCATCTAGTCCTCCCCTCCAAAAAGCTTTAAATTGTACTGACCAAGGTAAAGATTCCCCTCGCACATATGTGCTAGTCATTCCTGACTCTAGGGCAGTGTTTCTCAACCTTGGCAACTTGAAGATGTCTGGACTTCAACTCCCAGAATTCCCCAGCCAGCAAATGCTGGCTGGGGAATTCTGGGAGTTGAAGTCCAGACATCTTCAAGTTGCCAAGGTTGAGAAACACTGCTCTGGGGTGTGTGTGCTCACCTCTGTTTCAAAGCTGAAGAGCCAGCGCTGTCCGAAGACGTTCTCCATGGTCATGTGGCCGGCATGACTAAATGCCAAAGGTGCACGGAGCGCTTTTACCTTCCCACCAAAGGTGGTTCCTATTTTTCTACTTTCATTTTTACATGCTTTTGAATTTTGAACTGCTAGGTTGGCAGAAGCTGGGACAAGTACTCACTCCATTATGTGGCACTGGGGATTCGAACCACCAACCTTCCTAATTGACAGGCTCAGCGACTTAGCTACTGAACCACCGCATCCCGTGCCGCCCAAATGCAAAGGCAAAATGGCCAAAGTTTGATAGCATGATTTCAGATCACTTGTGAACAGTGACTTAAGGGGAAACTTGGAGTTCTCTGTTTCCCAGAGGCATCTCTCCCCCCGCCTTCCTAGTTCTAATTTTTGAAAATAAAATCATGGATAACTATCCTGCTGAAACAGAACAATAATGCCTCCGACTTTCAGCCCTATGGCATCTGAGGGCTGCTGTCTGGTTTAGTGAGAAAAATGACTTACATCGAGACCAAGTTTAGCGGCTTTTCTGACAGATAATGAAATGTTTTTGAGATAAAGGAGTGTGTTATTAAGCTACACCAAGTTCACCTTTCATAAGCCTGGACAACACAATGTGGTGGAGAAAATTAACAAACAAAATGGAGAGATGCAACCTAGAATTAAGGAGAGATTTCCTGACAATGAGAACAATTAATCGGTGGAACAGTTTGCCTCCAGAAGTCGTGGGTGTTCTGTCACTGGAGGGTTTCAAGAAGAAATTGGGTAACTATTTGTCTGAAATCATTTAGGCAGTGGTGGCGAACCTATGGCACCAGAGGTGGCACACAGAGCCCTCTTTGTGGGCACATGCGCCATTGCCCCAGCTCTGTTTTGGATCTCTGCATGCATGCTCACAGACCAGCCAACTAGTCTTCAGGTCTCTGCCTTGCCCTTGCAGGCAGTTTGGGCAGGGTGCATGATCATGTGCAGGATAAACACACGGATGTGCCCACACACATTTGGGCGGGATGAGCGCGCATGTGCAGGGTGCATGTATGCATACACCCACGCCTTGCAGTTTGGGCACATGGACACTTTGTGTCAGGCCTGCAGTCATATTCCTTTCTGGATCTTTGGCCTGCCGCAGTCTCTATTATTTCATTATGCTGTTTCATTAGTGCACTAATTGGGAGGGGGAATAGAAAGGAGTAGAATGGTGGAATGTGTTGTTGTCATTCCTATCTAGAAGCCCAAGGTCATCTTTTGTCTCTGTACTCTGCACCTGACCGAAACTAGATGGGTGGAGATGCCAGTGTAGGCGAAGAAGATTGGACCATGTGATGGATTTATGGGTGTAGGGATAAGATTGTGAACTTTCAACTGGATGGAATCCCAGGAAGCTTTTAGATTTGGGGTTCCACAGGTGTGCCAACATGTCTGTCTTATTAAATTGGAACTTTAAGGATAGCTCTGCCTTGGACTCTGATTTAATTCTGCATGATATTTGGAACACTGACACTTTGAGCACTTGGTGCCTAAAAGCTTTGCCATAACTGGTTTAGGGTATCCTACTTGAGAAGACTTCGAAGCAGTGGTGAAATTATTATTTTTTACTACCGGTTCTGTGAGTGTGGCTTGATGGGAGTGATGTGGCTTGGAGGGTGTGGCTTGGTGGGCATGGCAGGGGAAGGATACTGCAAAGTCTCCATTCCCACCCAACTCTGGGGCCAGCTAGAGGTGGTATTTGCCGGTTCTCTGAACTACTCAAAATTTCCGTTACTGGTTCTCCAGAACCTGTCAGAACCTGCTGGATTTCACTCCTGCTTCCAAGGTCCCTTCCTATTCTTTTATTCTGTTATTCTATTTCTATTCCTATTCCTATTTTACTCTATTATTCCATTCCATTTTCCTCCCTGTCCTTTGGACATGATCTGAGGTCAAGCTCAGTTCAACTTTTTCCCCAAAAAGAAAAGAGACCGAATTCATGGCCGAGAACTGAATTATGTGGCATCTCATCTCACTTCAGTTTGATGAGGAACCATTGGTGAGCACTGATTTTGTCATGCCCACAGCAAATTAGCTTCCTAATTGCAATATCACAGGATACTTCGTTAAATGTTTTCCTGAAATCCAAATACTTCATCTACAGCTTTTCCATTATCTACTAAGAAATATGCCTGATCAAAAAGGAGATAGCCTGGCAAAGTTTGTTCTTGAGAAGCCCATGCTGACTTCTAGTAATTACTGCTTTGTTTTCAAACTGTTTATAGATTGAATTTGTGATTATCTCCCACAGAATCTTCTCAGGTATCAGCATGCAGCTTACTGACCTGTAATTTCCTACATCCCCCTCCCCACTCTCCATTCTTGTCCTCATCTTCCTATCCATCCATTCTTCAGAATTAAGATGATGCATAAAGGTTCCTTAAAATAGCACAATTTCCTTCAGGGTCCTAGGATGCAATTCATTGGCTTTGGAGTTTCAAATTCGTTCAGAGTAAATAAAGATTAGCAGCAGATATTTCTATTAGACTTCATTTATAATATTGTTCTTCACAATTGCTTGGTGGAACACACATGTCCTTTTCTGTGAAGACCGAGCAAAATGTTCCTTTTCACCTCTTAGCATTTTGCCATCTTTACTGGTATATGGATTTTTTTTCTCTTTCTCTTATTTTAAATTATACAAATAAGCCCTTTTGGTGATTCTTCCATCTATCAGTCTTCTGAGATTTACAATAAAAGTGATTGCCTTCAATCTATTGAGAATTTGGATCTAGCTCAAGAGCTTCGATTCTTTAGGGCTTGAAGACGGCACTCCAATTACATGCTAATACTCAGATTTTACATGGACAAAAACATTTTAACAGATTGACAGAGTTGGAAGGGAACTTTATAGGTCATCTAGTCCAACTCAAGCAGGAGACCCTACACCATTTCTGACAAATAGCCATCCAATATCTTCTTGAAGCCTCTAGTGATGAAGCCTCCACACCTTCTGAAGGCAAGCTATTCCATTGGTTGATTGTTCCCACTGTCAGAAAATTCCTCCTTATTTCCAGGTTGAATCTCTCCTTGATCAGTTTCCATCCATTATTCCTTGTCTGGCCTTCAGGAGCTTTGGAAAATAGCTTGAGCCTTTCCTCTCTGTGGCAGCCCCTCAAATATTGGAAGACTGCTATCATGTATCCTCTGGTCCTTCTCTTCACTAGACTAGATTCCTGTAACCATTCTTCATAGTCTCCAGTCCCCTAATCACCCTGGTTGCTCTTCTCTGCACTCTTTCTAGAGTCTCAACATCTCTTTTATACTGGATGCAGTACTCTAGCTGTGGCCTTACTAAGGCTTTATACATTTATTTATTTGTCACATTTCTACAACAGCACCAGTCTCACCTGAATGACTCTTAACTTATGTCTTACGGGGAAGGATTGTCAAATTGTCTAGCAGGTAAAATGTGGCCTCCATTATTTGGAGATATGACTTCCAATTATGAAGTTTAAGTTTCAAAGTTAAAGATCATTACGTAAGTCTTGCTACAACCTTAGCTATTCTATTAGCATGATTTCAGAGGTTTGGAAAGCAACAGAAGAATAAATGTACGACTTAAATAAATGAATATTTTATTATGGTCACTGACCACAGTTGCAAACAAAAACACATTGAAAATAAAATCAAAATAAAAACAAAGTTTGATTTTACAGCCACATTAACAAAATTCAGCTACATTCAAGGAGATTGAATTATAGTGATCTGATAACAACTGTACATAAAAAACCCCAAAATTTCCTGAATGTTTTACCAGATAAGGAATTATGCGGTGAGTCCTTCAGTCCTTATAGAAGATGTAATTTAGCAGGACATAAACTGTAGTTTCAACAGCAATGTGTCCCCACGGGGACAGTCTCTGTTTATATGCATTTTTGGGTATCACCTTTCCAAAACAGTTGTGGGGGAGTGTTGAAGTGTGCTAAAGTCAGTGCTCTTCAGAATTTGGAAACCTTTATGTAGCATAAGTGTGTGGCCCAGCAGGAGCCGTTGGAGCTGCCACTGGACTCTGATAGTGAGGAACCCTATGAGTCTGCTATGGAAGATGTGGAGGACCCTGGGCAGGGTTCAGACTCAGAGTAGGGACCAGAGAGGCTGGTTGGCCACCAGGAGGCACCTGAGGCATGGAGCAGTGGGGAAGATCAAAGGGAGCTTGTCCCTGAGGCCAGGCAACCGAGGGCGGAGAAACGGAGGCAGCAGTTACGGAGACAGACTCATAAGAGATAATCCAGCCCAGGTGGTTGTGGCTTGGCCCCTCCCAAGAGAGTATATAAGAAGAGACTTTGTGAGGAATCCTTTTGCAGGATACAACCATTTGTAATAATCTGAAGAACTCCTTGTCTGGTCTGCCTTGTGTTCCTGTGTCTGTTGAAGTCTGGGTTGCTGCCAACTTCTTGCCAGTGAGTCGTGTCTGGGCTTTCAGCCAAGAGGATTATAATTGCTGTGAATAAAGAGTGGCAAACAGCTAAGCCTGTGTCTGCATTCCTTATCGGACGGAGAGGGGCCAGAACACATAAGTATCCCAGTTTGTAAAAAAGGAGCATTACTGTTTTTGTAAAAAATTCTTAGGTAAAGAATGCTAATATTGTTGAATTTCCAGGTCTTTGATATATTGTTTAAAAGAATAACAGAATAGCAGAACAAAGGAACCTTGAAGGTCTTCTAGTCCAACCCACTGCTCAAGCAGGAGATCCTATACAATTCCAAACAAGTGGCTGTCCAGCAGCGGTGGGCTGCAGGCGGTACACCCTGGTACAGGCGTACCGGTGCCTGCCCGGAGCACTGGGTACCGTTCCGGTACGGTGCTCCGGAGGGCCCACCCGCCTGCCCGAGCTCCTTACCTGTATTTGAGGTCTTCGGCGCTTCCGCGCACATGCACAGAGCGCCCAGCGCCTGCACGATGCTCCGCTGAGCAGCTGCAGCGTCGCAGAGGCTCGCGGAGACATTGCAAGAGGTAAGGAAGCACTCGTGCATTGTGTGTGTGTGCACTGTGCGCATTCATGTGGTGGATGCCGGGCCCCGTTGCACCATACTGGTTGCAACGGGATCCAGAGCCCACCACTATTGTCCAGCCTTCCACTGATGAAGCACCCACAACATCTGAAGGCAAGTTATTCCACTGGTTAATTGTTCTTGCTGTTATAAAGTTTCTCCTTAATTCCAGGTTGATTCTCTCCTTGAGTAGTTTCCATCCATTGTTTCTTGTCCTGCCCTCTGCCCTCTGAATAGTAGAAGATTGCTATCATATCCTCGCCCCCAGTCCTTCTTTTCTCTAGACTAGCCAAACCCCAACCCTGCAACCGTTCTTGATATCTAGGCCTTTCATCATCTTAGTTGCTCTTCTATGCACTTTTTCCAAAGTCTCAACGTCTTTTATGTAACGTGGTAACCAAAACTGGATGCAGTATTCAGTTTTGGTCACCGCATTACAAAAAGGGTGTTGAGACTTTGGATGAAAACTAAACCAAGGAGAGAATCAACCTGGAGTTAAGGAGAAACTTCCTAATGGTGAGGACAACAACCAGTGGAACAACTTGCCTTCAGAAGTTGTGGGAGCTTCATCACTGGTGTCTGCTGTTTAATTACTTGGTCCATTGATGGAACGGTTATAAACACCAGTTCCAGTTTTTCCTAGCTATAGTGCTTGAGATTGTTGTTACACATACTATCTGACATAGGTCTGTAAGGAGTAAGAATGAATAATGTAAATGTGTTAACAGCAGCCAGAATCGTATTTGCAAAAAAATGGAAAAATGAAACAATACCAAAACAGGAAGAAGTTATTCGAAAAATAATGGCGTGTGCTGAAATGAGTAAATTGACATTTGAGAATTAGAGAAAACAAGAAGATGAGCAATTTTATAAGATATGGGATTTGTTTTATCAGTGGTTGGGGGGAAAAACTTGGAAATGAAAAATGTTTTACTTATGTTCTAACTGAAGGAGCTAAATGATAATACAATTATGCCGTGAAATAGATTAACAATGATATAATGAAAAACTGATACATATATGAATTGAATACTTTAGAACTTTTTGTTTTAAAATGGATAAGGATAACAATGAATTTATGTATATCTGATAAAGGATTTGGTGATATAATGTAGAACCCTAAGAATATATTGCAAAGATACCTTGTTGTTGATAAATAATTTTAATAAGGAAGTAATTAAAAATTGGTATATATTGAATGTATGATGTACAATAATGAACATAATCATATCCGATAGTTGATTGGTGGAGTTATGCATAATTGAAAACAGTGATATACAAATATAAATGGTTGGTAGATCTTTTTCATATTGGGATCTGTGATTATATAAAGGTATACTGTTATTAAATAGACAATCAAGAATGTAAGGGAATTAGGTTTATTTAAAAAAAAATAACAATACTAATTGTAATTGAATATACATTGTACAATGGAAGTGAGGTATTTAGTTATACTAGATGAAAAATCTGTGATTGTAAATGCTATTTGAGAATATGGATGCAAAAACACTTGTAACCAAACAACATGCTGTATGTGATGATGATTTTGTGTGTTTGTGTGTTTGTGTGTGTGTTGTTTGTTTAATAAAAATAAAAATTTCTTGTAAAAAAAAAAGAATGAATAATGCACCGCTTAAGTCCTTGGGAGATATATACAGTACATCGAATTTTGTTTTTGTTTTTTTTTCTTAAATACATGTCGAGAAGATTGCATTTTAAAAGAACAGGCTTACAAAAGGAAGCATCATAAATATTGCTGGCTCTTCCCCGTCCTCCCCCAATTTCCTAGGGGACCGTTTTAATTTGTTGCCTCATTTGGTTTATTTCAGTTTGCTTGTCTGCAGTTTGTCTGTAGATCACTTACCGTATTGGTTAACGGCTGCTATTCTCTCTTATTTTCGTAAGCTGGCTCATTGTGGATGGCGATTTTTACAGCGTTTTTGTTAAAGATGTATTGAAAGGTGTTTGAGCCAAAGGCTGACATCTACTCCTAATGAACCATTGGCCCCCCTGACGCCTACTCTCCAATTGTATCGGGTTTAAGAGGCATTCTTTTTCCTGCCGTGTGTGGCTCCATAGCTAAATTTAACTTATTGTTCAGTTATGAAAGACAACCCCATATATATTCTAAGCCCTGTGGAGAAATTGCAAGATCAAGTAGTCCACGTTCATAGGCATCACTAAAAAAAGGAAAGAAGGAAAAGGGACTTGGGCGCACCAAAGACCAAAACCAGCCTTGGAGTAGCAGTATCTTTCTTGACTGCAGCTGTTGTGGCCCGCCAATCAACAGCAGAGCTGGCAGCAGAGTTGGAGGGTGAGGACGTTGGGGAGGAACATGGGCCAGTCCTGGAGGCTGGGGAAGGCTTGGACGAGAGTTCTGCATCAGAGGCAGAGACGGGACCAAGGCCATCTGGTAGTTCTCAGCTGCCTTCAGAGCTAGACAGCAGCGATGCAGAGGAACAGCTGGAGCCTGTTCCCAGTGTGCGCATGGGTAGAGCTGCCAGAAGAAAAGAACAGCTCAGAAATTGGGGTCAACTTGGGAGTAAAGCCACAGGTGGACAATGAATGGCCCCTCCCATCAGACATAAAATAGGAGTAATAGGGGAGTGGGCTTTTGCAGGAAACAATTTGTTCGTTCATTTGTTCATTCATTCATTCATTTCAGGAGTGTGAAGATCTGCCTGTGAATCTCAGAGACTCTGTGCCAAGTCTTTCCTTGTATTGCAGGGTGTTTGGAAAATATTTACATGGCAGCTTTCCAAGCTAGATAAAGTCTGTGGTCATAAATTCACCTTTGGAAGACTGTTTGCCAAAGCCTTTGCTGAATGTGAATGAGAGGGATTCACATTCGTTTAATAAAAGAGGTTTTGTCGGGACCAGGACTCTGCCTCGTGCTTTTTGGGGAAGCCTAGGTCAGAACAGCAGCCACCTTCAGCAGCTCTACCGTCAGTAGATACAATTAGAAAATGGAAAAGGGATCAAGTTAGAGGAGAAACTGTGTGTCTTTCATAGCCTGCTGCTCCAGCAGCTGCTGCCTGGACTTGGTTGGCAGGTAACAGGGAAAATAATGGCAATAGAAGGTTGATGTTTTTTCTTTGGCAACCCAAGGCTTTATTGTAGAGCTTCTGGTTAGATGTGAAGTGAGACAGAGAATAAGCATTGTCTGCTCCATATCAGGTTGTGTTTTTTTGTTTTTTGTTTTGGTTTACTTGGAATGGTTAGCAGTGGCATGGTTAAAATCCTTTCAGAAGGACGAACAGTGCAGAGGTGGGTTCCTACTAGTTCACACCTATTCGGTAGAATTGGTTCGTCAAATCTACCGAAACGGTTAGAAGAGGTTCCACCAGTGGATCCGGAAAGCAGGCCACACCTACAGAAGAGTTCCAAATTTTTTTGAAACCCACCACTGGGACAGGATCTTGTAACTTGACAGCTTTAAGACTTGCATGCTTCAATGCCAGAGTTTTTGAATAGCTACTTGGACCGACCTAAGTACTAATTCATAATTTCATATCTGGTCACATGGGCGGCAAGCCACTCCCATCCGGTCACATGGGTGGCAAGCCACTCCCACAAAGGAGGCCACACCCACAGAGTAGGTTCCAACAATTTTTGAAACCCACCACTGGAACAGTGATATTTATCTTATTGTTTAGGTTCTGCAGGATCCTTGGTGCCCTCTAGGTTTGGTTGTTTTGGTTCTGTTTCTAGTTTAGAATAGAATAACAAAGTTGGAAGGGACCTTGGAGGTCTTCTACTCCAACCCGCTGCTTAGGCATTAAACCCTATGCCATTTCAGACAAATAGTTATCCACAGGGGTGGGATTGAAAATTTTTAGCAGCCGGTTCTCTGCCCAGTTGCTTGATGGGCATGACCGTGGGGGGGGGCTGGCCTACCTGGCCTCCTGCACCATGGAGGGGCATGTTTTTACCCTCCCCAGGCTCCAGATGCTTTCTTTGAGCCTCTAGGAGGATGAAAACAACCTTCCCTGGGCCCCAAAGACCCTCTGGAGTCTGAAACAGGCCCGTTTCCAGACTTCTGAAACTTCTGGGAGGCCTGCCCCAGACTCTGGAATCTTTTTCCTCAAGCCTCTGGGAGGGAGAAAACAGACTCCCCTGGGCTTCGGAAGCCCTCTGGAAGCTGGAAACAGGCCTGTTTCTGGACTTCTGGGAGGCCTGATTTTTGCCCTCCCAGAGCCTCTGTGTGGGCCCTGCACTTACCTGACATAATGAACGGGCCACGTGGAGACTCCTGGGAGGGTAGGGGCAGGGTGGGAGGGTAGGGGCAGGGTGGGCGGGGCCAGCCAGTGGTTCTAACTACTGGTTCGGTGAACCAGTTGTAAAATTATCACCAGATGCACCCAGACCGGTCTGAATTGGCTGAATCCCATCCCTGATTATCCAATATCTTCTTAACAACTTCCAGTGTTGGAGCACCCACAACTTCAGGAGGGAAGTCGTTTCACTGTACTCACTGTCAGGAAATTTCTCCTCGGTTCTAGGTTGCTTTTCTCTTTGATTAGTTTCTACCCTTTGCATCTTGTCCTGCCCTCAGGTACTTTGGGGAATAGCTTGGCTCCCTCTTCTTTGTGGCAGCCCCTGAGATACCAGAACACTATGAGATATTGGAGCACTGATTTGTGATTGATTAACAGCCTGTAAGGTGAGGATAACCATTGCAATCATGATCTGTTCCCCAGAGTGATGGGAAAAAGCAAACCATATGCCTGGTTTTCATTTCCTTTTTTAAAAAATACCTTTTCCAAATTTCAAAAACAAACATCAAAATGCAAACTAATATAAAAAAGAAAAAAAGGAATATCAGGTAAGTTAAAAAGAGACCAAAATTACATCAAACAAACAAACAAACATACATACATACATACATACATACATACATACATACATACATACATACATATATAATATGTTTTTTATTTGTGCTGATAAATAAATAAAGGGAGACTAGTATAGATCTATTTCAAGCTATTTAGCTCTCATCAGCTAGCATCCCAGTAAGGGTATGGCTAGCTGATGAGAGCTAAATAGCTTGAAATAGATCTATACTAGTCTCCCTTTATTTATTTATCAGCACAAATAAAAAACACAAATATAACAAAGGCAACAGTAAAAATATTGGGTTTCTGTCGTGATGGACTCTTGTTACGAGCCGATTGACAGATGATGGAAGCAGTTAGCTTCCTCCCATAATTGGGGCTTACCAGGGGTTGTAAAAATCTAATAGATAATATTATACACACACACACACACACACACACACACACACACACACTACATTTGTTTGATGTATTTTTGGTCTCTTTTTAACTTGCCTTATTCCTTTTTTTCTTTTTTATATTAGTTTGCATTTTAATGTTTGTTTTTGAAATTTGGAAAAGGTATTTTATATATATATATAAATTATAAGAAAGGTGAACTCCACCTTTTTTCCAATACAGAGATCATAATAAGGATACAACGACCTCCAGCTCTAAAGGAAAAATCCATACTTTAAATACCTTAAAATATTAATAATCTACATTTTTTTAAAAAACCTGAGGAAAACAATTATACTACGTTGCTCCCTTAATTTTAATCTAACACATAATAAATTGCCAAGTAGGAATAGCTATATATTTGAAAACGCCATATATATTTCTCTAGTCAATTCAGATTTAGCCCTTGAATTCCAAAGTCAAAAGATTATTTTTCTCCTTGTCTTGTAAGAAAGCAATGGCATTTGGAATTTGGTCTCCAAGTCACAAGAAATTTAGTCAAATTATTGTCTCTAAGCAAAGCAGTCCATTAGACCAGCTCAGCTAGGTGACTAGGTGGCTTCAGTGGCTAAAAACACTGAGCTTGTCAATCAAAAAGGTCGGCAGTTTGGCGGTTCAAATCCCTAGTACAGGTCTCCTGCATGAGCAGGGGGTTGGACTAGATGACCTCCAAGGTTCCATCCAACTCTGTTACTGTTTAGGTCTTTTGGTTCCAATGTCCATTTTTTTTATTGTGGGTATACTGTATATTCCTCTTTCCATCTTTGGGCATACAACAATCTTGCAGTAGATTTCATACAGAAAACCAAAATCCCATGTTTTCTTCCCATCTGTTTATCTGCCATTCCCAAAAGAAAAACTCCAGGTTTCCATTTCATTGGCGTTTTTCTTTGAGTTCAATCCCAATGAGGAATGTAGCTTTTTTTTTTTTTTAAAGAGTGTCTTTGTTCCTATATGACATTTTGCCTAATAGGTAGCTGGAAATAATAGGCACCGTTGACTCCCTTGACTTGGGATAGTTGTTTACTGGGGTGATGATGTCTATTTTTAAACAAGCGTTCTTCCTCTATTTGTTTCTCAGAGATAAGAGAGGGTGCTGTTTCTTAAAAATAAACACGGGGTTTAAGGAACAGACTGCTTGTGTGGGGGGTATTCTTAGAAATAATGAAACCTTTTCATGGCAGAATTTGACAGTTTTAGTGGGGTTGGCTTTTAACACCACAACATCACACTCAGAAGTCCTTACTACATTATGCATCACCAGGGCCTCTATCCCAGCTCTGGCAATTGTTGTTTCCTGACTTTGGTCTCACCTCTTCTGAACTCTTCAGACTGTAATATCTTTGGGTTCTGGGCCTGGAGGTCTACTCTCCACTCTATCATAGCTGTAGGACAGTGAATTCCAAACCTATGGCACGCATGCCACAGGTGGCATGCAGAGCTGTTCGTTAGGGCACGTGAGGCATTGCCCTGTCAACTCCAGCGCACATGCTTTCATTTTTGACCATTTTTTGCCCTCCGGAGGCTTCCCTAAAGCCTCCGGAGAGCGAAAAACAACGCAGCGTGCAAGCTGGAAATTCGGGAATGTTCCTGGCGCCTCCGGAGGGCCTCCGGGGGGCAGAGGAGGCCTTTTTTACCCTCCCCAGGCTCCTAGAAAGCCTCTGGAGCCCGGGGAAGGTGAAAAATGGGTCCATCATGAGCCAAAAGCAGGAGGAGGGGGGGTCACGCATGCATGGGGGGGCTCGCACACATAGAATTATGGATGTGGGCATGCCTGCACATGACCCCATGCGCTCCCCCCACTTTTGGCACGCAATGGCAAAAAGGTTAGCCATCACAGCTGTAGGACAAATGACCGATCTATAGGAAGGGAGTTGGGAAGAGGTTTGAAGAGGGAAAAGCGTATGAAATATATGGTGTATCAGTGGCTGTCAGCCTTGATGGCAACGTGATCATCTCTGAAGGCCATCTGTTAGGGGATTGATCCTCCTTGTGCTTTGTGGCCACCATGAGAACAGATTGCTGGACCAGATGGGCCTGATTCAGAAGGGCTCTTCTTATGGTGGCGTTGGCTCCCAGCTTGGCTGGCTTCAAGAAGAGTTTGGACCATTCATGGAAGCCATGAGAATCAGTGGCTATCAGCTTTGATGGCAGTGTGAGTGCTTCTGGAGGCCATCTGCTGGGAGTCTACTGGGTTTCCTCATGTAATTGGTTGGCTTAGAGGAGAAAAGGCTGCTAGGCTACTTGGACCAAGGATCCAGTCCATCAGGACATAGTTTGTGTTCTTATGTTAGTTGAGAAGATATTTGAGAAGATATTGTTATCTTTTGTAATAGCCTTTTCCCAGACTTTTGGATGGTAGCCTCCCTGCCATAACTATATACAAAGTTAAGATGGACCTGTTCTACAGAGCTTTTAATGTGTAAGGATTGTTGGTTTGATATAGTCATGTGACTGATCTGATGGCTTATTTTTTTTAATTGATACTGGATTTTATGAACTTCCAGGAGTCTTCTTGGATAGAGATTTGTGTGTCTCTGTGTGTGTGTGTGTGTGTGTGTAATTGTTCTTTCTGTGTGTATATAATTACTTGGACATACATTTTTACAAATTCTTACTTTCAAATCCAGTGCTTCTGGACAATTTGATTGATTGAAAAATTGACTCCAAATTGACAGAAAAACAAGTGTGAACGGGAAGATCTGGATCCATCAATCTAAATTATTAACTGGCTTTCTCAGGTCAGATAATTATCTTTGCAGCAACAGGAGTATGTTTCTGCAGCAGAAAAGTTAGTGTCTGTGGTGGTCTAAGAGTTGCATTCAAATTGGGAATTAGATTCATCTGAAATAATCTTGGAGTTGTTCAGAAACCTCACTTGTCATCAAGGTCCCTGTGTCTCTTTTTTTTTTTGTCACCGAGCACAAAAATAACTATTGCCCATAAATCTGACAGGCAAGGATTCCTGCTGGCATGAATGAGAGAGACAGCACAAAACAGATGGGCTTAGTGAGATGAGTTTGTTTCTGAAAAAGTAGACTCCAAAATAATTTTGGCTCTGTGCCTCTTTCTAGTTGGCTGTTTGGTAATGGCACAGATCTCCCAACATCACTCTCTTATTTGTGGCCAAGTCATCAGTAGAAAGCACACCACAATGTGAATAATCTTACTCTAGAAAGAGTGCAGAGAAGAGCAACAAAGATGATTAGGGGACTGGAGGCTAAACATATGAAGAACGGTTGCAGGAACTGGGTATGTCTAGTTTAATAGAAAGAAGGACTAGGGGAGACATGATAGCAGTCTTCCAATATCTCAGGGGCTGTCGCAAAGAAGAGGGAGTCAAGCTATTCTCCAAAGCACCTGAGGGCAGGAGAAGAAGCAATGGGTGGAAACTAATCAAGGAGAGAAGTAACCTAGAACTGAAGAGAAATTTCCTAATCAGTGGAACAACTTGTCTGCAGAAGTTGTGAAAGCTCGAACACTGGAAGTTTTTAAGATGTTGGATAGCCATTTGTCTGAAATGGTATAGGATTTCCTGCCTAGGCAGGGGTTGGACTAGAAGACCTCCAAGGTCCCTTCCAACTCTGTTATTCTATTCTATTCTATTCTATTCTATTCTAGTCTAGTCTATTCTAGTCTATTCATGATCTCATATCTTAAGCACTGTTTCTCCAGCTTGGCATGCTGGCTGGGGAATTCTGGGAGTTGAAGTCTTGAAATTGCCAAGGTTGAGAAACACTATTGATGTAATACAGAGGCACAACGGTCTGCTCTTAAGTGAAAACTTTGTTGTCTTTGTCTCTAGAACAGTGTTTCTCAACCTTAGCAACTTGAAGATGTCTGGACTTCAACTCCCAGAATTCCCCAGCCAGCAGTCGCTGGCTGGGGAATTCTAGGAGTTGAAGTCCGGACATCTTCAAGTTGCCAAGGTTGAGAAACACTGCTCTAGAGCTTCTGTCCAGTGTCATTTATCAAGGGTAGACATATACCATGTCTTGTCGGCAGAAACTCAGTATTTGCTGTTCTCTGCTGGTGGTTTGGAGTTTTGCAGACTGGAAATGGCACAGAAGAACAATGGAAGGCAGGCAAAAAGAGTTACTCAGGAGTAATGATTAGGGAGCCATTTTAGTGAAATAGTTAATGTGGTGGCCTAGAAACCAGGAGATTGTGACTGTTAAGTGCCAGGGAAGTCAAAAGACCCAGGCAGTTCAAATGAATATAAAGATCTATTTGCAAGCACAAGCGCTCTACAAGAATCTGACTTACTAACAGTCCAAGAAAATTGATGGTAGATAAGAGTTACAAGAATTCAAAGTGAGCTGGACTTAAGTCTCTTGGGTATGAAGGGACTCATGACTGATGATGCATTTGACTCCTCTTGCAGGCTCATCCTGATCATTTCCTACATAGGCATGAAATCTGGCTGAATGACTTTGGGTCAGTCATTCTCTCATTGCAATAGAGTGGAAAAAATAGGAGGCAGGAGTATTTAGATATGTTCACTGCAGAGGTGGTATTCAGCAGGTTCTGACCAGTTCTGGAGAACCAGTAGCGGAAATTTTGACTAGTTCGGAGAACTGGTAAATACCACCTGTGACTGGCCCACCCCCATCTATTCTCTGCCTCCTGAGTCCCAGCTGATCGGGAGGAAATGGGGATTTTGCAGTAACTGTCCCCTGGAGTGGGGTGGGAATGGAGATTTTACAGTATCCTTCCCCTGTCACGCCCACCAAGCCATGCCATGCCCACCAAGCCACGCTCACAGAACCGGTAGTAAAAAAAATTGATTCCCATCTTTGGTTCACTGCCTTGAGTTATATTCATTCTAGCATTGGATTCTCAGTTACTTTCCTACGAGTTCAGTGATTCATCACCACCACCTCTTGCCCCCTTGAACATTAAATTTGGCTTTCAGAATCTGGGTATTCCAGGGGAATACCCAGATAGAACTGTATTATTTTGACCCTCTCTACATTCTCAGGTGAGACATTCTCCAGAAACATGTAAAACATCAGAAGGAAACATAAATACATCTCAAATCACATTACTTTATTATTATTTTGTTCCTTTGTTTTGAGTAAGATGGCTAATCTCCTCTCCCAGACCTCTAAACCTCTAAACAGTTGCTCCTCACAAGGAGACCACACGATAGCAACCTCCAGATAACGGTTATCTTGTGATCTTCTTGTGAGGAGCCACTGTTGGAGCACTTGTGGGTGATCCCAAGTCTTCTCTTTGTCCAGGGAGGAATTATTAAAGAGCTGGTGTATTCACCAGCTCTGCATTCCATTTCAGTTGTTGGTCCCGCTTTTCATGGAGTTGTCTTTAATCTGCCATTTCTTTCCTGAAAGCCTGCTCAATCAGATATTAGTGGTTATGGCCAGGGGATCCTTTACACAGCCACACTGGAATAGCAGCTGTGGCCCTTTTCAGAATGACATGCCTGGACAATAGTGACTTCTGCCTTAGTTACTAAGGACCCTGGTCTACCGTAACACATTCTAATTGGTGCTGCCCTTGATGACTACTTGGAAGCTGCAATTAGTTTTAAATGGTGATACTTGCTTGTTGGCCAGAGAGCTGTTACAGCACATTAACAATTAAGTTGGGTCATGGCGCTTGCTGCCAGGGGATTTCCAAGAATAATTTTAAGTGCTTTAATAGAACTCAAAATAACATTCAAAGCCATTCGGGGCTCAGGTCAACAATATTTAAAGGACCATCTTTTCCAGTCTAGTCCCTTCTGTGCGTTTAATCCAGGGGTCCCCAAACCAGAGGTGAAATGCTCTAAAGTCTGCTATCAATTCGCTCTGGTACCGGTTGCTTTGTGCGTGTTTTGTGCGCATGTGCATTGGATTAAGAAGCCTTTTCTGAGTATGCAGTAGGGGTAGGTTCCGGTAGTCACTACTGCTGTTTTGCTTGTTGGTGTGCTGTGCGCACATGCACTTGATATGTGCTGTGCATGCTTGATGTGCACTGTGCGTGCTTGGTGTATGATGCGCGCACATGCACAGAGCAATTTTTATTGCTCTACGCATGTGCAGAAGCAAATAACAAGATGGCAGCGCCTACAGCGGTGCCGGGAGAACCTGTTTGGGGGTGTGGCAGGCCTGGGTCGCTGCTGGTTCCAGTGACCCAGGCTGCCAAACTAATGCCAGTTCGGCCGAACCTATCCAAACTGGTAGGAACCCACCACTGGTCTGCAGGTAAGTAGAACAGTGATTTCCTGCTTCCTAGCGAATATAAATTGCGCGGCACAGCTGATTGTTGCACAGCTGATCACTGAAGCTACCGCCTGAACCGGTAGTAAAAAAAAATGCTAAAAAAAGTAGAGTAGAGTAGAGTAGAGTAGAGTGAGTAGAGTAGAGTAGAGTAGAGTAGAGTAGAGTAGAATAGAATTAGAGTAGAGTAGAGTAGAGTACAGTAGAATAGAATAGAATAGAATAGAATAGAATAGAATAGAATAGAATAAAATACTTTATTTGGTCAAGTGTAATTAGACACACAAAGAATTTGTCTGATGCAGTACTACAACATCATAAACTCCTTCAATATACTCATAGACCTTTATGAGTCCATATTGATCGATTTGAGAAAGCCTGCTTTAAATCAAGAAGGGATCCTTTGGGAATCGTACCAAGGTTTAGAAGTCTGGAGACAAATCTTAATAACAGCCTGGATTCTTATTTCTTTATTAAATTGAGATTCACATGATATGATTTTTCTTTATTTGGGTCAGAAGCACCTACAAATCATACACATATAACATTCAACACTGAGCAAATAAAGTAGGAATAAAACTGGTCAGAGAAATATAGCACATGTAAAAATATGTGGAATAAATATGTGGAATAAATAGACTTAAAATGAAACAACATTCGCCTAATATCGGGCCATGTTGACAGCATTTTCTCATGCCAGCCATGAGGTCTTCCTCCATACATGTTGAGGGACATCATATGCCCCATAGCATGTGTGAGAGGGATTGTTCTTCTCTACATTCACACAGAGTATCTGGGATATGATGTGATAATATATGATATGATATATGTATATACAAGTTTTCTGGTGAGGTAAGGCATGCCCCCACTTTCATGGCTTTGTTAAAGGCGATGAAGATAGTAACATTTGTGGGGGTGTTACTATTTACTCATGTTATTTTTACCCACATTAATTCACATCTGGTTTTAGGTATTTAAAGCTGGTTAATTTTAATGGACCATGCGGAGCATAATTTATCTGTTACAAGCCACCCAGAGTATCTACACTAGGGCAGTGGTGAGATTCAATTTTTTTTTACTACCAGTTCTGTGGGCGTGGCTTGGTGGGTGTGGCAGGGGAAGCTTACTGCAAAATCTCCATTCCCTCCCGATCAGCTGGGACTTGGGAGGCACAGAATGGATGGGGGCGGGGCCAGCCAGAGGCGGTATTTACAGGTTCTCCGAACTACTCAAAATTTCCGCTATCGGTTCTCTAGAACTGGTGAGAACCTGCTGAATCCCACCTCTGATCACTTGGGCAACATACAAATTCTATCATTAACTTTGCTTTCAGGGAAACACCTACAGCTTCTTTGAAGGACAAACATGCCAGGATAAAGCATGAGACACGCACAAGCATGAGGTTGCATATAATATTTATACAGGTATTTAACACACTTACAATGTGTAATCAACAGGAAGCTTATCCTCGTGAACATTTTGATAGTGAACATCCTGAAGTCATACAATAAAAGGAATTATTGCCATGAGAGGCACTAGAAACATGATGGCAAGCCTATGGCATACGAGCCACAGTTGGCACGCAGGGCCCTCTCTGCAGGCACGCGAGCCATCGCCCTAGCTTAGCTCTGCCACGCATGTGCACATGCCTCCCACCAGCCAGCTGGTTTTCAGGTGTCTGCTGTACATGTGTGGGGGAGGCTCATGCAGGAGACGGAAGTGCATGCGTGGGAGGGGCACACATTGGGGCGCACACGGATATGCAGGGGACACATGGGAGGTCACCCATGCATGCATGGGGTGATGGGGAGTGTTGTGCGGGCATTACATTATGGGTTGCGCATGGGTGTGCTTTTGGCACTTGACGCCGAAAAGGTTAGCCATCAATGCACTAGAATTTTCCCTCTGACTATAGAAGTGAGGGATTGAAAGTATTTTCCCAAGCAACTACTCCTAAATCTTCCAGAGAAAGCTAGCGAACAAGAGGGTGAATCAAGTAGGCAAGGCAACAGATTGGATTTTTGAAAAATAAATAAGGAGAAGTAATTGATGACTTGTCTTGATTGAACTCTTGCAGTGCGAGGGAGAGAGAAACAGAGATGGTGGTGCTTCCAGTCCCTCCTTACTGCAAGGAAAGGCAATCATTTCTTAGATGGGCACTGCAAATTTGTTTGTTTATTTGTTTTCTGGCTTCCAAGGAGGTGTGTTCTGGGATGCAGAGACATTAAGCTACTTCCTTGTATAAAAATAATAACAACAACATAAACAACATACTGTCATTGATCAATTTGGGAAAGCCTGATTTAAATCAAGAAGGGATCCTTCCTCCATTTTCCTGGAAGTCCCCCCCCCCCCCCCGCCTAATAGCAGCTCACCTCGTCTAAGTTTGAAAGGTAAGAGTTGAGCCTGGTTGCCTATGGAGATTCTCAGTCATCCAGGTCATAGCTGTCCCAAAGGTTCTGCCCCCCCCCCTCATGAGGTAACTGGACTTGACGCTGAGCTGAGCTGAAGAAGCTTCTTGAATGCGAAGTGAAATGTCTTCAAAAGAAAAACCAGAAAGCGCAGTTGCCTTTTGGAAAAAAAAAAAGCACGTTTGGGGCAATTGTCCCGGGTTAGTACCTGAAAAGAGGATCACAGGGAATTTCAGGGCTATAGAAGTAGAAGTAAAAAATAATCTAGAAGATAATAGCAAACAATTTATGCTTATATCTCTCTCTCTGTATAACTCTGTCTCTTTCTCTATCCATCCATCCCATCCTCCGTCTGTCCGTCCATCCATCCATCCATCCATCCATCCATCCATCCATCCATCCATCCATCCATCTATCTATCTATCTATCTATCTATCTATCTATCTATCAACCTATCAGCCTATCAACCTATCAATCTATCAATCTATCATGCTGAGCCATAACTCTGTCTCTATCTCTGTCTCTCTCTCCATCCATCCATCCATCCATCCATCCATCCATCCATCCATCATCTGTCTGTCAGCTGAGCCCTAACTCTGTCTCTGTCTGTATCTCTATCTCTGTCTCTCTATCCATCCATCTATCTCCCTATCTCCCTATCTCTCTCTCATCTATCTATCTATCTATCTATCTATCTATCTATCTATCTATCTATCTATCTATCTATCTATCTATCTATCTATCTGTTGATTTGTTGTTGATGTTGATTTTATTTATATGCCGCCCTTTTCCCCCGAGGGGACTCAGGGCGACTCACAACTCGACCAGGGAAGGGGGATACAAACAGAATTTAAAACGACATAAAAACAATGCATGATTAAAACACAACAGTCATACCAATTCGAGGCGGGGGCAACAGTTCTTTAGTCCCAGGCCTGTCGGAACAGCCAGGTTTTAAGGGCTTTGCCGAAGGCCTGGAGGGTGGTGAGGGTTCGAATCTCCACGGGGAGTTCATTCCAGAGGGTCGGAGCAGCCACAGAGAAGGCTCTCCTCCGAGTGGTCGCCAGTCGACACTGGCCGGCGGATGGAATTCGGAGGAGGCCTAATCTGTGGGATCTAATCAGTCTAGTGGAGGTAATTGGCAGCAGGCGGTCTCTCAAGTACCCAGGTCCAATACCATGAAGGGCTTTATAAGTGACGACTAGCGCCTTGGAGCGTATCCGGAGACCAATATCTATCTATCTATCTGCTGAGCCATAGCTCTGTTTCTATCTCTGTCTCTCTCTCTCTCTCTCTCCATCCATCCATCCATCCATCCATCCATCCATCCATCCATCATCTGTCTGTCTGTCAGTTGAGCCATAACTCTGTCTCTATCTCTGTCTCTCTCTCCATCCATCCATCCCTCTATCTACCTATCTACCTATCTATCTGTCAGCAGAGCCACCTTTTTGAATTGTTTTTGACTGAGTCATACTTTTGAAAGACTCAACATCTAATTTTTTTTTCTTGAAAGTGTCATGGAGACAAAACTTGCTACCTGCTGTCCTCAAATCAAACTGCTCTCCATTTTTTTTAAAAAAATTAATGGGGTCACATCTCCTCCTGTTCATAATTTTTGACAGGTTCATTATTCAGGAAATTGTATTTGCACTTGTATAACACCAGTTAATTCCTCTGTTGCATCATGAAGTTATTAGTCAGGAAGCAAAGACTGGTAATGCAGAGGATAATCTAGGAGGCAGCATTCTAAGAAATTGTAGATATCCCCCCCCCAATCCATGCATCTATCCATCCATCTGCAAGATAATCTGGTGTATATAAAAAGGCATGTCCAGTTTCTTCTTCCACGTGAGGCCTTTTTTTATATCATCATTCTGCCTCATTCATAGTACTTCATAAGATCTTCAGGTAGTGGTGAGATTCAGCCAGTTCAGGCCAGTTTGGGAGACCCGGTTGTTAAATTGCTGGCTGGCCCACCTCTTACTGCCCTGCCTATTCCAGGAGTCCTCCCATGGCACGTTTTTGCTCCCAGAAGGCTGAAGGGAGGCCTACTAGGCAAAAAATGGGGTGTGGTGGGGTGGTACGACTCCCCTAGCCCGTTTTTGCTCCGGGGGGGTTCAGGAGGCCGAGTGATGCCTGTCACACCCCTTGGCCACACCCACCATGGCCACACCCACCCAGCCAGTCATTAGGGCAGAGATCCAGTTGTTAAATTATTTTAATCCCACCACTGCCTTCAGATGTTATCATCTATTTGTAAACATCCAATGTTTACCCACCATGAACTTCCATCTTCTCCCTTTTTAAGAAGATTCAGTAACCAGGGGGAAAAAAAATATCATGCCTTTGAATAACCATGCCAGAAGCGCATAGGCAACAAACCAGTCAGTTTGATCTAGTGGCTAAGGCTCCAAACCAGGAGACTGTGAATTCTAGTTCTGTCTTAGGCATGAAAACCAGATGGGTGACTTTGGGCCAATCCCCAGGAGATTGTGTGTTCTAGTCCCGCTTTAGGCATGAAATTTGGGTCAGTCCCTAATCTCTCAGCCCATGATGTTCATGAGATTCGGACAATAAGACATTTGGTCAATTCCTGTCACAACCAATAGATTAACACTAGGTTGATCCAAAAAAGCAGTCCTTGCAATTGTGGGAAAAGCTCTAAGAAAAAAAAATATTCCAAGAATATCCCCGTTTTGTAAATTGAAATCAACAAAGCTATTCTCAAAGAATTCAATTACTTTTTCCCAAGTATTGCTATATTTGAATATAATCCCTATGTCAGAGTGCACACAGTGTGACTATTTTGAGACAACCCAGGAGCAAAATACAGTAAACAGGTTTGTCTTTCAAATAGTGGTTTATCTACAAGGAATATATACATACATATACTAGGCAAAGTCAGGCAATCAATCATCAACTATAGCACAGAAGCACACACAGACAGTGAGATACACCCTCACAGGGCCTCTTTCATATTACAATCTCTTAAAGCGGTAGCAGTCAAATAACCCTGCTGACTCGTTGCTACCATTGCATCATCATTACAGCATTACAACATCACAGAAGCTATTCAACTATTAAATCATTACCTTAAACACACTACAATCACAGATGAAGCCCAAAGCAAATATAAACCATCCCAAATCCCATCCAACCTCTAACCAGGTTTGATTCTGATTTGCTTCATACAAAGTCTCTTTCAAACCTAGCTAATTCTTTGTGACTATCTCTTTGGTGTTTTCTTGGGCAATACTGAAGAAATGTTTTGCAATCATCTTATTTTACATTATTTCCCCAGACTAGTCCATGGGGCTTTAATCACACATCCAGATACTAACTGGATCTAACCCTAATTGGCTTTTTCTGGAATCAGCTATGCTCAGCAGGGACTACATTGGGAATCCAATCTAGCTTTACCTGCCTTCTTACACCTATATTAGAGTATGTTGCAAAAATAATTATGCTATTATAGAGGAAGCTTTAATAGACACGGAAGGTAAATAATTGGATCATCCATGATACCAGTAATCCTTGAATTACACCTAGTTGTTTCATGACCATTCAAAGATAAAACGGTATTGAAAAAGTGACTTATGACTGGTCCTTGCATTTATGACCATTGCAGCATCCCCATGGCCATGTGAACAAAATATGGGTGCTTGATAATCAGCATCTATTTACCGCATCCTGGGTTTGTGAGTTCACTGTTTGTGACTTTCCCAGCCAACCTTTGACAACTAAAGTCGATGGGTGCAGCTGGATTCACTTTAATGACCCGTGGTTCACTTAACTGCTTAACAATCATGGCAAAAAGGTGATAAAATTAGAAGTGACTCACTTAACAACTTCCTTGCTTAGCAACAGAAATGTTGGTCCCAATTGTGGTCGTAGGTTGAGAACTAACTGTATTGCAGCACAGGCAATCAAAAAGGTTGGGATTTTTTTAATGGAAAGCACGGATCATAGAGCTCAGTGATGGTGAACCTTTTTCACCTCGGGTGCCAAAAGCACACACACACGCACATGCTATCGTGTACGCTCATGTGCCCACCCCCAAAATTTAATGCCCTCCACCCATGCCCCCTGCACATGCATATGTGACACACACACCCACGACCCTGGGCATGCGCTCGCAGTTTTCTTGGAGGCCAGAAACGGGCCCGGTAGGCCCATTCCCCCCCCACAGGCTCCAGAGGCTTTCTAGGAGTCTGGGGAGGGTGAAAACAGCCTCCCCCACCCCCCAGAGGCCCTCAGGAGGTCAGAAATAGCCTGTTTTCCAATTTCTGGTGGACCCGGTAGGTCTGTTTTTCCCCTCCCCAGGCTCCAGAGGCTTTCAGAGGCAACACGCAAACTGGAAGTTCGGGAACGGGCTTCCAGGTTGCCCGTTGGGCCATTTTTCTCCCTCTGGAGGCTTCAGGGAAGTCCATTCCCGAGTTTGTGGGTTGGGCAGTTTTTCGCCCTTCAGGGAAGCCTCTGGGGGCAAAAACCGGTGAAACCCAAGGCTGAAAATCAGCTGGCCAGCACCTGCATGTGCGCTGGAGCTGATAGGGCAACACCTTACGTGCTCTCAGAAAAGGCTCCGCATGCCACAGATTTGCCATCATGGATATAAGTTTATTCACTCCAGAAAGCAAGTTGTCTCATTGCCCAGGGAGGCAATTAGGCACTTTCTTCCATGAGCTTTACTCAAGAGAAAACAACCATTTTTCAAACATCAATTCAGTCCCTTATTTTAAGCCAGAGCACAGTACGTCCTATCCTAACAGGTTTTCACACCAATAAGAGGAGACCCAATTATCAAGCTGATTTCTGAAGAGATCCTGGCAAGTTGCTAATCTTTGAAATTCATGAATCCAGAATTCTACAATACAATAATTTTCCCTAAGCATCATGCCAAGCCTTTCCTGAAGCATCACAGTCTCCAGTAACATGGCTTACTGTTGAGAGAGAAAGTCGGGAGGGGTTCAGAGATATCTTTTGATTTTGTTTGTTTGTTTCTTGCCTTGAATATATTTAGATGGACTGTACGGACCCCCAATTCTGCGACAGAAAATCTAGCTCTGCCCAATGGCCAGGTTCCAGGTGGGGGCATTCCATACTGGAGATAGTTAGTGAGCCACAAAGACGATCCTACCTCTGAGTGACTTATCCCACCTAGAACATGCCAGAGTATATTCATAGACTGGAATAGACATGGTGACAGGTCAGCCAATGGGGACTGTTGGGAAAGTGAAATATAGTATTTGTTTCTAAAGGCTCACAAGAGACAGTTTTGAAGCCTGAGTGTGGCTTAGACTTGTTGAACTGTATATAAGAGTTGCTTTGGCCCTGTAACTTTTGCTCAGCCTCTGTACAATGTAGGTCTCTGTATCTCTCTACTCTGTAATGACTTGCTTCTATGAATATTGCTACAGAGCTGAGGTGGTGCAGTGGTTAGAGTGCAGTACTGCAGGCCACTTCAGCTGACTGTTATCTGCAGTTCGGCGGTTCAAATCTCACCGGCTCAGGGTTGACTCAGCCTTCCATCCTTCCGAGGTGGGTAAAATGAGGACCCAGACTGTGGGGGCGATATGCTGACTCTGTAAACCGCTTAGAGAGGGCTGAAAGCCCTATAAAGCGGTATATAAGTCTAACTGCTATTCTGTGTCCCTGATATTGTATGAATTCTGCTATTTGGTATTGTATATACAGAAGTTTCTTATATATATTTGAATCCTGATGACGTTCATTTACTTGTGTGTGCTTTCTGGATGTGCAACAAAAAAAAACCCTCTGAACACAACACAAGGTGGACAGCAAATAAATTGAATAATAATAATTAATAATGTTCTAGGTGTGACCCTATAGAGAAGTCTATGGAGATTCTCCGTCATCTAGGTCATAGTTGTCCCAAAAATTCTTTGTTAAGAGGCAACTGGACCAGGGGTGGTTCCAGCAGTCGCTACTGCTGGTTCACTCATGGGTGTGCCATGCACGCATGCATGCATGCACGCACACAAGCACACACATTTTGTGCATATGGGCAGAACAATAAAAATTGCTCTGCGCATGCGCAGAAGCAAAAAGCAAGATGGCACCACCTATGGTGCCGCTGGAAGAACAGGTTCGGGGGCATGACAGGTCTGGGTTGCTGCCGGTTCCAGTGACCCAGGCCACCAAACTACTACCGGTTTGGCCGACCCACCACTGAACTGGACTTTCTTTGTTTTTCCTGAAAAGACACTTGCTTCTCATCCAAGAAGCTTTTTCAAGTCTATAGATGCTTCTTGGATGAGAAGCAAATGTTGCCTCTTGACAAAGCACCTTTGGGACCCTATAGAGAAGATCTTGTACATCCTTAGTTACAAATCTAACTTTTCCCTGCTTGACTATAATATGCTTTTCTTAAAAAAAAATCACCTTTGACCCACAGAGCACAGGTAATTTTGAAAGTTAGTACCTACTTGGCCGAACCGGTTTGAACCAGTAGGAACTCACCTCTGGATGTAGCTGTTGAATGGAGATTTTGTTTAACTGAAGCCTTAACAACTTATCTGTAAGGAAGAGGTTACACTCGAACTTGTGTGTCTTTGCACCTTTTAAAATACCGTCTATCCTAATGTTGTGTCTAGACTTGTATGAAATTTTAGCTTAATATGTCAGAGTTATGCTAATCTTGGGCTAAATTATCTACCCTACAAAAGTGACTTTTTTTCCTACCACATTAGGTCAGAGAGACTTTGGATTGGTTTGAAATGTTTTGGCATTTTTTCCTTTTCTTTTGCTCTTGCCAAATTACACAAGATGCCATCCTGTGTTTTTGTTTTTCCTGTTCTGCATCTCTATCCTGTGGCAACCTCGCTGGTTTCTTCATCTGGGGGAAAAAAACCTCACGAAAAAAGCTTTCTCTGTCTTCTTATTTTCCATGATGCCCTGTTTTATTAATCCATTTTCAAACAAACATGCATAACATAAAAATGATCAATCACCAAAGAGAATGAAAAAAAATTGCACAACAACAAAACATCAAAAGAGGAGAAAAAAAACCCAAAACAAAAATGTCTGTAATTGCAACTTTCTTCTGATGCCATGTGCTGGGATTTTATTAGAGTTTGGAAGCCCACAAGATGTATTATGACAGAAAGGACATACACATAGACACATATCCTTCTCTATATTTTAATTATGGTAAATGTAGGGTTTTTTTTGTCAGGCATGATGCTCAGCTGCTGTGTTTTTAGATTTTGTATGGCATGTATTTCATGTAGTTTTTTCTAGTTTTTACTATAAGCTGCTTAGAGTCACACGTGTGAGATGAATGTCCATACAAATTAAATAAATAAGTAAAAAGATACTCTATAGAAGAGGTCAGAACTGGCAGGAACCCACCCCTGGCGTGGCATCAAAAAGGAGGCTACATAGGACGTTTTGGAGCCAGGGCGAATTGGTCCAAACCGGCTGAATACACCTCTGGGTGGCTGTTTTCTGCTACCGATTTGAGTGAACCAGTCTGCATGAGCAGCAGTGATCCAAAAATCATCTGGCCAGTGGGAGGTGGAGTGAGCTGGGTGATGGCTCATGTGCCCGCAGAGAGGGGTCCGTGTGCCATCTGTGGCCCACATGCCATAGGTTCGCCATCACAGATACAGAGTGACCTATTGGAACTTTAGTAGAGAACGGGGAACTTCAACCAGAGATAGATTGCAGAGTATGTCTGCTATTGACAGAAGAAAATAAATGCTCCCATTAATGCCAAATGAGCTATTTTTACTTATTTAATGGGATTGGGAGTTAACTCCAGCTTTTTTTCTTTGTCTTTTTCTTTGTGTGTTCTGACATAGGACCCCAATTAAGCATTACTTTTCTGCAAAATGACAAAAAAAACCTGTCCTTCGCAACATCAAGCGTAACCGTCCTTCAATCTCTTCGAGATGTTTTCCTTTCCTTCACCGCTAACATTGTTTTCTCTCACTCCTTTCTCTCAGAGGAAATGGATCAATCCCCCGCCGTGCGTTCTGAATATCTGGTCTCAGGGATCCGAACTCCTCCTGTCCGAAGGAATAGCAAGCTAGCCACGTTGGGCAGGATTTTCAAACCATGGAAGTGGAGGAAAAAGAAGAACGAGAAACTGAAGCAGTCGTCTACAGGTAAGTGGGAGGCATCATCACCTGTATGGCAGAGCAAAGTTAAGGGCCGGACTTCCTTGTAAGTGGGCAGCTGGGAGGCAGATTGCTGTGTATGCTAGGACCATACAATTGCACACTTGTTTGCAAGTGTGGCCAAAATAGAAAGGATTCTCTAGGGTTCCAAATACAGTTGTCCTGAGAATTGTGGCTTTTGTTCTTTAAGCAGCAAATGTCAAAGGCTGGTGCCTTAATGTAAACTACGTGGGAAGTAGCTGATACAATTTCAGAAGTGCAGTTGAACAAACATTTCGGAAGTCTAGCCTAGTTCCCATGATAATGGGAATCTAATCAATTCCCATGATAGTTGAAAGAGGAAAAAACATGCCTGTTTATACACACACACACACACACACACACACACACACACACACAGAGACACACAGAGGGGGGATAGGGAGAGATTAGAGAGAGAGATGATGGATGGATAAATAGAGATAGAAAGGGATGATAGATAGAAGATAGATAGATAGATAGGTAGGTAGGTAGGTAGGTAGGTAGGTAGGTAGGTAGGTAGATAGATAGATAGATAGATAGATAGATAGATAGATAGATAGATAGATAGATAGATAGATAGATAGATAGAGATAGATAGATAGATAGATAGATAGATAGATAGATAGATAGATAGATAGATAGATAGATAGATATCAGAAGTGGGTTGCTCCTCGGCCGAACCGGGCTGAACCGGTAGTGGTATTTTTCCTGGGTCGTAGAACCAGTAGTGACCCAGGCCCCTGAACCAGTTTCCTCACCACCGCTGATGTCGCCACCATGTTGTTTTGTAGTGACCGCGCATGCACAGTTCACTGTAAATTGTTCTGCGCATGCGTGAAGAACAATTTATATTGAACTGCACACACAGGCGCAGCAAACTTGTAGTAAAACTGGCAGCAACCCACCCTTGATAGAGATGGATGGATGATAGATAGAGAGATAGATATATAGAAAGATAGATATATAGAAAGATAGATAGAGATAATAGAGAGAGAGAAATAGAAATAGAAATGGATGGATGGATAGATAGATAGATAGATAGATAGATAGATAGATAGATAGATAGATAGATAGATAGATAGATAGATAGATAGATAGATAGATAGATAGATAGGCAGATAGGCAGATAGGCAGGCAGGCAGGCAGGCAGGCAGGCAGGCAGGCAGGCAGGCACGCAGGCACGCAGATGATGGATAGATGTAGATACAGGAGATATTATAATGCATCTTTTCTTCATATATAATTTGTTTTAAAGTTCAACGCAGAACACCAAGGAACTGGTTAGTTGGGTGCCCCTACATAATAATTCTTATTAGGAAATCTCATCCTTTCTATTATTATTATTTTTTCTCGTCATCGCACTCGATTTCAAGCGTGACTACTTTTGCTTTTTGTTTGTTCGTTTTTTTCTTTGTTCCTTCTGTGTGACAAGGGATTGCCAAATGCAAACAAGTGGCATACTCAGCTTGTATGATAAAGTTCCACCACTTCGGTACAACAGAAGATTAATGCATAGGTACAGAATAAGATCAGTGGTCCTGGTTGCTTTTCAATCTGTTAGATGGCCTCCTCCTCTGGTTCAAAATGACTCTAGAAAGGAGTCTAAAATAAACATCTCCCGATTATTTGGGGAATTCGGCATGTAGCCTTCAGCCATGCTCAGCTTCATTGATAAAATTCATCAACCTTACTTTTGTTGAGATTCACAGCTTATATTATAAAGGTTGGTAACTGTTCTACTGTCTCTGTACCTATCACGGTAGCCCAATAGATTGACCTTTAGCAGATTAAACATTTTGAAGGCTGCATCTTAATATAGTTTTATTTGCTACATTTCTTCACAATTCTGCAACTGTCAGCAAAAGTATCTTGTTGAGAACTGCCTTATATTAGGATAAACTAAGTTGTGCAACATTATCAACTCCAACTATCAGCAGCTCTTCGAGTCTCTGAAAGATCCCTAACCCCACAATTTGCTTTTAAACCAAGAAACCCTAAGCAGGTGAGACAATATTTCAGAGCCAGTGATCTGGTAGGAATACTGTGAACATCTCATGGACACTTTCCCAACATGGACATTATCAGAGGAGGTTCACCTGTTCACAAACGGCTGCCACTCAGAGGTGGTATTCAGCCCATTCGGACTGGTTCACTCAAACCGGTAGCAGAAACCTGCCACCCAGAGGTGTATTCAGCCGGTTTGGACTGATTCGCCCCGGCTCCAAAACATCCTATGTAGCCTCCTTTTTGATGCCACGCCAGGGGTGGGTTCCTGCTAGTTCTGACCTCTTCTATAGAAGAGGTTCCACAAATCTACCATGCCATTTAGAACCGGTTCCAGCTCCCTTCCACCGCCCATCCGCACCGTGCTTGCCCTGCTGGCTGTTCACTGATTGGCTGGCTCACCAATTGCCCCACCCACCTCTAAGAGTCCTGTCTAAACCTTAAAGTCTTAAAGTTGTCACGTTTGAACATCCCTGGGTTGTTTTTTTTTAAAGGATTAGGCGTGCAAGGGTCTTGTAACTTGACAGCTTTAAGACTTGCGTGCTTCAATGCCAGAGTTTCTGAGCCAACATGATTGGAGGAGGAATTGTGGGAATTGAAGTCCACAAGTCTTAAAGCTTTCAAGTTTGAACACCCCTGGGTTTTTTTTCTAAAGGGTTAGGGGTGCAAGGGTCTTGTAACTTGACAGCTTTAAGACTTGCTTGCTTCAAATGCCACAGTTTCTGAGCCAACATTTTGGTTGCTAAGCAAGAGCATTGTTAAGTGAGTTCCACCACATTTTACAAGTTGGCCACGCCCACCCAGTCACATGGCTGGCAAGCCACTCCCACCTGGTCACATGGCGGGCAAGCCACTCCTACCCAGTCACATGGCTGGCAAGCCACTCCCACAAAGCCGGCCACACCTACAGAAGAGGTTGTAAAAAAAATTAAACCCACCACTGTGCCACGCGCATACGTGCACGCCATGTGTGAGCAAAGTGAATGCACAGAAGGCCACATGAATGCCCAAAGGGTTTGTGTGCACATGATGCGAGCATGCATGCACTCATGCTCACAGTGGCGAACCGGTGGTAAACCTAAGTGTATCCCACCACTGCTGCCTTCATGAATGTAAAGGGATGCAGAATATTCATTTACAAGAATGCAGATTCCTATGCTCATTTCTGGGTGATTCCTTTTTATCCCTTTTCTGCTTTTCAGCTTTCGTGCTTTTCTTTCTCTCTTTCTCTTCCTCTTCTTCTTTCTGGGCAGATGCACACTCCATCTAAACAAGATTGGGCAACATTTGTTTGTGTTTTATTTTGGAAAAATGTCCAAAGTCTACATGGGTTCATTTCTAAGAAAACTGGTGCTAAAAGTTAGTGCTTTGCTCCACAGCCTACCAACTTCCTCATTTTTTTAATAATTAAGTACAGGTAATAGAGACATTCTACCAGGTGGCATATAAACACAGCAAAATTTTGTATAAGTAAATTGATCTAGACAACACCCTGCTTAATGAGCATTTAGGTATTTTAAAGAAGAAGAAGAAAGTATAAATATTTTTTAAAAACAAATAAATACAATAAAACAAGTGAGTCGTAAAATAGGGGAAAGCCAGGGAGGTGTAGTAATCAAGGCACGTTAGAAACAAAGAGGCTATACATTCTAGTCCTGCTTGAGGTGTGAAGCCAATTGAATGACATTGGGCCAGTCAGATTGTCTCATGATACGAAGAAGGCAGCCATGGCAAGCACTTCCCAAAAAATTACTAAGAAAATCATTCAAACTTGAGGTGCTTTTTTCAAGAGGCAACTGGACTTTCTGGTTTTTTTTCTTTCAAGATGTTTCGCTTCTCATCCAAGAAGCTTCTTCAGTTCAGTACTTGAGAGACCGCCTGCTGCCAATTACCTCCCACAGACCCATTAGATCTCACAGGGTTGGCCTCCTCCGGGTGCCATCTACCAGCCAATGCCACCTGGCTATTACCCGGGGGAGGGCCTTCTCTGTGGCAGCTCCGGCCCTCTGGAACGAACTCCCCGCAGGGATTCGGACCCTCACCTCTCTCCAGGACTTCCGAAAAGCCATCAAAACCTGGCTTTGCCGGCAGGCCTGGGGGTGATGAGTTCCCTCCCCTCTTGACATGTATGGTTGTGCGACTGTTGTTTACTTTTATTATTTGTATTTTGTTTTTTTATGTTCCCCCTTTTCCCCCTTGAATTGTTCGCCGCTCTGAGTCCTCCCGAGAAGGGCGGCATACAAATAATACAATTCTATTCTATTCTATTCTATTCTGATTGGATGGTGGGGAATGGAAGGGTTGATGCTCCTCCTTGTGGAATACAAACTCCAAAAGCTGAAATCACTTCTTCTACCAACAGAAGCATTGGAACAGGAATTTATAAAGAAGGCACAACTAACACAACACAACAAGTCTTCAAAGAAAAACCAGAAAGTCTAGTTAACTCTTGAAAAAGCACCTTTGAGACAACTATGACCTGGATGACTGAGAAGCTCCATAGACATCACCCAAGCTTGTTCATGTAGTTGCCAGGAGTCAAAACTGACTTAGAAACCAAAGAAATCAGGTGACAGAGATATGTCTCCAGGCACACTGGTACCTGAAGATTGTTGCGTTCCCTCCCTGCATACATTTGACTCTTATTAGCCCAGGAGTTTTTTTCATTCTAGCTTTCAGAAACACTCCCTCCGTCAGAGAAATGGGTACTGGTAATCCTCGACTTACCGCCATAATTGAGCCCAGAATTTATTGTTGTAAGTTATGGCAGCCATTAAATGGGTTGCCATGTGGTCAAGACCCATTTTATGACCTTATATGTGGTGATCATTATGCAAAGGCTGCCGTCATTAAGTGAGCCATGGTGGCACAGTGGTTAGAATGCAGTAAAGGTAAAGGTTCCCCTTGCACATATGTGCTAGTCGTTCCTGACTCTAGAGGGCGGTGCTCATCTCTGTTTCTAAGCTGAAGAGCCAGCGCTGTCCAAAAGCATCTCTGTGGTCATGTGGCCGGCATGACTAAATGCCAAAGGCACATGGAACACTGTTACCTTCCCACCAAAGGTGGTCCCTATTTTTCTACTTGCATTTTTACAAACTGCTAGGTTGGCAGAAGCTGGGACAAGTAAAGGGAGCTCACTCCGTTATGTGGTGCTAGGGATTCAAACCGCCGAACTGCCAATTTTTCTGATCAACAAACTCCGCATCTGAGCCACTGTGTCCCTTAGAATGTAGTACTGCAGCTAATTCTGCTGATTGCAGGCTGCCAGCAGTTTGGCAGTTCAAATCTCACCAGGCTCCAGGTTGACTCAGCCTTCCATCCTTCCAAGGTGTGTAAAATGAGGACCCCAGATTGCTGGGGGCAAAATGCTGACTCTGTAAACTGCTTAGAGAGGGCTGGAAAGCATTGTGAAGAGGTATATAAGTCTAAGTGCTATTACTATCATTAATCAAATGCCACAATCAAATGAATTCATTATACCCAATGAGAGTGTCCCCCCACCCCCTGCCAGAAATTGGGAGTAAATCCAGAATGTGGCAAAAAGTGTCAAAAGTTGTGATCACGTGATTGTGGGGTGCTGCAAACAGCTGTAAATGCAAGCTGCTTGCCAACCACTCAAAATGCGATCAAGGGATTATGCGTGAGTGTGTGTGTGTTGTATGTGTGGTATGTGCATATGTGACCATTGGGACTTTGAAATTGGGTGATAAGTACATTTTTGGGGGGAGTCTGTCATAACTTCAAACAGATGCTTAGCCACTGGTCATTAAGTGAGGATTACCTGTAGTGTGGTTGCCAAGAGTGCTATTTGAGGACAAGTCAGGAGTTTTCAGTAGAAGATATAGACAAAATACTCAGGATAAATGGCTTTGACGGACTGCATTCAGGGTTTACAGTAAATTAAAAAAAAGAAAATTTTGTAGATAGCCCACAATATCTAGCAATATTTCCAGGGGAAGATCCCGAACAGGAAAATAAAAGTTATGACAATTTTTTAAGAAAAGCCTAACTTATTATCTCATAATTCAAGAAAAAATATATACTGTAATAAATTTGACAGCATTTAAAATAGAGATACACAGCCTGAAGCTTCAGAAAAGTCTCATCCCCAAATACACTCCAACCATTTGCACCAAAATGTTATTTTTAGATTTGACAAAGGACAATGGGTGGCAATATCTAACTTAGCTTGGATGATTTCAAACAAAGCTAAACATGTCAGATTTGATTAGATCTCTCTCCTCTATCCATCTCCTTTCTCTATCTTCATCCTCCTCCTGCTTCACAGCTTTTCTCCTTCTCCATAACTTTTCACCTCCATTTCCATATCTGCCCATCTCTGTATCTCTCCATCTATCTGCCTCTGACTATTTCTATCTCTATCATCTCTATCCCTGTCTCTAATATTTCTCTCTATTTCTCTCTGTCTCTCTCCGTCTCTCTCATGTGTCTCTGTCTCTGTCTCTGTCTCTCTGTCTTATCTATCTAATCTTCTATCATATATCTGTTGGTCATCTATCTATTCTCTTTGTGTCTCCATCCTCATCATCTTCATCATATCATCATCTGTGTGTGCGTGTGCATGCGCGTGCGTGTGTCTCTCTTTCTCTCTCTCTCTCTCTCTGTCTGTTTGTCTGTCTTTCTGTCTGTCTGTCTGTCTGTCTGTCTCTGTCTTATCTATCTAATCTTCTGTCATATATCTGTTGGTCATCTATCTATTCTCTTTGTGTCTCCATTGTCATCTTCATCATATCATCATCATCATCTCTCTCTCAGTCTCTCTCTCTCTCTGTGTCTCTCTCTGTGTGTCTCTGTCTTTCTCTTTCTTATCCACCTAATCTTCTATCATATATCTATTGGTCATCTATTCTCTTTGTGTCTCCATCATCATCTTCATCATATCATCATCACCATCATCTCTCTCTCTCTCTCTCTCTCTCTCTCTCTCTCTCATGTGACCATGTCATAATGGTTTGTTAGTTTATGCTTTTATATTTGTCATGATATTAATGAGGAAGAATCACATGTAGTCTAACTTGCTCTCATCCAAAATATTCTTGCTTCTTGTGTTCCCTTTTTCAGAGAGTTGCCAATAGTTTTGTCTAACTATGAACAGCTTCACCTGGGCCAGCAAAATAAAAGATTAGTTTTCCTACAGAGAATTTAGGGTCCATCAGGACTTTATTAGGTGCCTCTGTGCAAACTATGAACCAAACTGAGATTTCCTGCTTGCAGTTTAGTCTTTACTAAACTTCTCTCAGCAAGACCTGTTGGCTCCCTCTAGTTTGATCCCTCTTTTCATCATCCTTCCTATTTTAGTGGAAGGGAACTATCAGCCACTACCCCAAAATGCTGACCAATGAACTCTTGGAAATCTATTGGGTTCTCCTAAACTTCTGTAAGGTCACCACTTGTATGTTTTTCTAGTATTGACCGTACCACTGAGCAATAGTTGTGCTTCAACACCTGGAGACAACTGTAGGACACTCTGTATTTTAGAAATCCCACAGTGCTACGATATGATCTCATGCTTACTACATGCTCACTATATATTATTTGAAATTGGAGTCATCCTATTATCTCTTGGTCAAGCTATGGCAAAACTATGACACGAGGTGGGAAAACCAGTGCCCCCAGAGTGGGGTTTTAACCAGCTGGAATAGTTTTTAGTGGTGGATGGGGAATAAGTGGTATATTAATTATTTTAGCTGAGCTATAAAACCAAGCATGGGAAAAACTTCTGTGTCTTGATGACACAGAAAGGGCCAGCTTTGAGCTAAGGTAAGTAGCTATTGGCCTGGGGTATTTAATTATTCTAAAACTGCCAATCTTTACATTGGTGAGAGGTGATACTATCACTCAAGATAGTCTAGGGATGCCATAGACACTTGACTTGGCACTGAACACAGATAGACAAACTTGAGCATCTGTTAATTCCCTAAAATATTTAGTATGGCCCTTAGAGATTTCAAAATTGGTCTAGTGGTTAAGGTTTGGTCTAGTTTGGTTTAGTTTGGTCTAATGGTTAAAGCACCAGGCTAGAAATGAAGAAAATATGAGTTCAAGTCCCACCTTAACCATGAAAGACAGCTGGATGACCTTGATCTCTCAGCCCAATTCACAGGATGGGCATTGTGTGGGAAACAAGAAGAGGAGGAAGATGTGTTGGATATATTTGCTGTCTTGAGTTATTTGTAAAAAATAATAAAGGTGGAATATAAATAAATGAAATATGTTAGCAAGCTGTAATTAATAATGTGAGAAAAGAAGAAAATGAATTAAAGCCATGACTGAGGAACAATTGCAGCGACTATATTTCATTTTTATTATACTTAAATGTAATCAAATTTAATTTTTGTCGACTTCTACTTTACATTTTATCCTTGTATACCAGGGTCCTAGTCTATTCCCAGCATAGACCAATCCTTGGCCCAGAAAAAGTATATATGCAACTTGCTTTAGGTCTCCTCCTTAAGTGTGATAATGGGAAATGATAGCCTTAGAGATGTGATTTGATGCCTATGGAGGTTTAGGAGAAAAATGTGGGTTCAATTTGATTATAGAAAGAAAAAAATATTTGTCCTGATTACTATAATCAGTTTGTTTAAAGTCAACTGGGAAAAACTGGATTTGTATCCTCAATCAGACTTTCCTGTCCTGACTTGCTTCAATGTAATTTCCACTCCCTTCAGCCAATGTTGACATGTTGGTTATAGTTGGTACTATCCAATTTTTTTCTGAAAGATGCGGGCTTAAGAACGACTGCTAGCTCTAAATGATTGAACCAGTCCCCTGAACTGCTTGATGAAGAATGGAATACAAAAATTAGGAATCATTGTTACAGTTTGCATAAAACAGAGTGGGGGGGGGAATGACTTTGACTGGTGGTCTTCCATTCACTATGCCATATTTCAAGCTGGACATCCTTCATTCATTCATGCAGTCTTCCTTAGACGATTCATTTCCATTGACTGTCAACTCTGATGTTCCATGTTGATCATACTCACCCCCCTTTTTGCAGTGTTAGAGAAGAAGACGTCCACAAGGCAAAGCCGGGACGAGCTAATTAAGAAAGGCCTCCTGGAAATTATGGAACAAGGCAAGTGAAAGCGATCTTTGTCGTATTGTATTCCCCTCCTTCCTCTTAGAACCTGGCTGTTAAATAATGACGCTAGATGGCTTGGCACACATAGAGAAGGTCCAGAAAAGGGCAGCAGGAATGCGGAGCTGATTCAATATAGTGTGTTGCCTGAGGCAAAGGAAGAGAAATGGCACTCGCTAAAATTCCATTATACAGTTGTTGGTCACGCTGCAGTTGAATTTTATTTCATTTCCTGCACTAAACAGAAGACTAACCTCAATGGTTTCCTTGCCCCAATTCAATGATTCATAGAATTCTATGAAGCCACCCAGAGTTGCTATGATAGCACATAAATTTAATAAATAAACACAATCAATGCTTCAGTATTCTATGATTTTGTTGTCTTTGAAAATAGGGTCGTAACTGTGATACTCATACATACTTTTCATCTCATTTGCACTGTCTCGGATCTGCTGCGTCAGACCGTTGCCCTATTCTGCCCGAGGGATTCGGAGAAATTGCTGTAGACCCAAAAATGAAAGGGGAAAAGGTGGAGTGAACTAGGAAGAGACGGATGTGAATAACGTTTGGCAGGCTTTGGAGAGAGGAAAGAGAAACGCTTCTCTCTCTCATCGTTATCATACAAGATTACGCAGGGGGGAATTGAGGATGATTAGAAGGAAGTGCAGTGCATAGTGAAACTAGAGAATTCGGGTTCATAAAACACAATGGTAGCTGCCAACTCCATTAACTTTAAAAATGGAGTGGACAAATTTTATAGAGGAGAGGATAAAGCTCCATGCAATCATAATGGCTATACATCACTTCCTTATCACGAACAGTATTAGAATTAGGGGCTTCTGCTTGCCATCTTAAATGATTGCCCTTTTTTATGTTGATCACTAGCTGATAACCCAGCGTTGACCAGTTATTTATTTATAGGGGGGAAATGTCTGGACCAAACGTAACTTCTAATGTTGGATTTCCCCCGTTACCAGAGGGAGCCCCCTTGTGGAGTACTGTGAAGCTATTACCATGGCAACTCCACTGCGCTGTACAGTAGAATCCATTTTACGGCAGTACAGTGGAAGCCATTTTAAGGCACAACAGGCTGTATCTTAACAGAACACTCACCCCAAGGGATTTTAGGGGTGTCTTACCCCCCACAGTATTTTTCTCCAGAGGGTAAGTCATCTGTATACCAAATTTGGTTGAATTTGCTCCAGGCGTTCCAGAGTTATACTGGCGCGTGCGTACACACACACACACACACACACACACACACACACACACACACACACTCTTTCATATATATCCTCCCCCCTTCCACCCTCCTTTGCTCCTCTTTTTTTTCCTGTAACAGAGCCTTCTTCAAACTGGGACTCTCTAGATTTGATAGAATCACAATGCTTGCCATCTTTTGCTAGGAGAGTTTTGGGAAGCCAATATTGAATTGATTGAAACAAGCGATGGATTCCAGATCCCCTGAAGCTGGTAGTGGGAATGAAAGGACATGATTTCACTCTGTTGGGATAATATTTGAAGCCTCATTTTTCCACACTCCAATCTTTGTCCACCTTGCCCATGTCACGTTGCATTACCAACTCGTACCCCAAGGGCTCACTTCCATTGCAGTTCTGCCTCTCTTCAACCTTCCATGTTCTGGATATTTTAATTCTCTCCTGGAAATCTTTTTTTCCTTCAAATATGGCTAGCAACCCTTGATTAATATTTTTTCTACTGAAAGGCCCCTTAATTTTGTAAAACCCAAACACCTTTATAACCTGGGAGATCATCTCCTGGTTGTATATGATAATAATTATCCATTTTGAAAGAATACCAAATACATGTGCATTGCATAAATCTGACAAATGAGATAAAATCAGTTGGACAATCTTTATCAGTGGTTTGAATACAGGTATAATATACTAGTAGTTTAAAAAAAGGATGTTTCCTAGTTTCTTGAAGAGTCACCAGGTGTGCTGGACAATTCTAAAATTCTGTTATTTCATAATGAAGGATCAGAAGTGGAATATTAGCAAATGTTTCTTTGAAAGAGGCTTAATTGGGCCTGGGAGATATCTTTTGTTTCAAATTAGACTGCCTCTGGCCCCATAAGAAAAATTAACAAGAGTGGGATGAGATGGGGGAGAAAACTCTAGTCCTTTGACCATCTTCACGCCCTTGGCAAATCCCTATATTTGTGTCTTTCCCTCGACCACTGATTTTCCTGTCATCATTATGGGCATAGGTAATGTGGATGAATTGTTGTTTCCATCTGACTTCTGAACAAGGCTGATGGCTCCCCAGCACGTCTACCAATCTATGCTATGTTGCGTCTTTTAGCTCTGTGGTTGTCATTGCGTTTGTGTGACGTTAAAGCTAAAAAAAGGAAAAGGATACGTGGCCATAAAGGAAGGGGATAAACGATTCTAGGAATGAGGCCAGAGACCATTAACATCAATTCGTTTTTATGCCTGACATTGCAGTGAAAAATATTATCCCATGTTGGCTACACAGTCATTTGACCTGGAGGACATCTAGACATCAGACAAATGTTTTTCCAGTCGTCCTTCTTTGAAGATGCAAGATAGCAAGATAGCAATAATACTTACAAATATTGTAAGTATTATTGCTATCTTGCTATCTTGCATCTTCACAATGCTTTTCAGCCCTCTCTAAGCGGTTTACAAAGTCAGCCTATTGCCCCCAACAATCTGGCCCCCCATTTTACCCACCTCAGAAGGATGGAAGGCTGACTTCAGCCTGGTGAGATTCAAACTGCCAAATTGCAGGCAGCCGGCAGTCAGCAGAAGTATTTCATTTTCATTTCATTTTCCCTTTATTTGTATGCCGCCCTTTTCCCTGGGGGGACTCAGGGCGGCTCACAGTTCAAAAAAAGGGGGGAGAAGGACAAACAATTTCTAACATAAAGACAATACATCATTATTCGGTCACTAAATGAACTGTTGTAAGTCAAGGACTACCTGTGCCTGTTTTTTTTTAAAATTTTAGGTATCAAATACTCTGTTTTGGGCTACACAAACGAAACTAGTTGAAACGTTATGCATCAGTTCATTCAGGACCAAGTTAATATTTGGTTTTAGGACAGATTAGCTTTTCTGAATGGCTGCTTTAAATATCTGGGATATTGCTTGGACAATATTTTAGGTTTCCAATATATTAGGAAAGATATTTGTCTTTAAGGGTAATAACAGAATCTCCAAGAACTCCCCAAAGCAACAAGCAGTCTAAAGTACCTATGGCCTATGGTTGTTGTTGTTATCATTGCCAGAGACTACTGTGGTTGTCGTACTGAAATCGTCTATTGTCCTACAGGCAGGAGAAGGCAATTAATAGTTTTCCAAGAGCAGGTTTGTCTAGCCATGTTAGTCCTTTTCAAGAGAATAGAGCAGTGTTTCTCAACCTTGGCTACTTGAAGATGTCCGGACTTCAACTCTCAGAATTCCCCAGCCAGCGAATGCTGGCTGGGGAATTCTGGGAGTTGAAGTCCAGACATCTTCAAGTTGCCAAGGTTGAGAAACACTGGAATAGAGGCCTGGGTTCTCAGGGGTTTATTATACAGTTCTAGTGATGTTAAAGGTAGAGGTAAAGGTGGCTTAGTGGCTATGACGCTCAGCTTGTTGATCAGAAAGGTCAGCAGTTTGGTGGTTCGAATCCCTAGCGCCGCGTAACAGAGTGAGCTCCTGTTGCTTGTCCCAGCTTCTGCCAACCTAGCAGTTTAAAAGCGGGTAAAAAATGCAAGTAGAAAAATAGGAACCACTTTTGGTGGGAAGGTAACAGTGTTTCGTGCCCCTTCGGCGTTTAGTCATTCCAGCCACATGACCACGGAGACATCTTCAGACAGCTCTGGCTCTTCGGCTTTTGAAACAGAGATGAGCACCGTCCCCTAGAGTCAGGAACGACTAGCACATACTGTATGTGCGAGGGAAACCTTTACTTTTACCTTTAGTGTTAGTCCCCTTTTAAAATCCACCTGCAATGTCTCTTTAAATAACTGTTCATAAGCCTGTTCCGATTAAAGCAAGATAGGCAGCAATTACATCCTAACCTTTCCCAATTAAATTCTACTTTAATGCAATAATTTGTGTCTTTCAGATCTGCAATATTATGCCAAGCAGAGTACATTAAATCTTGAAGCCTCTTGAGTTTCTTTCATATCACAATGACTTATGCAATTATCTAAAGATGTAGCCCCCCCCTTCCATCCCCCTTCTCCCTAACTTCCAGTTGGATCCCAGCTCTAAGGAGGGTATTGTTGTAATAAGTGGAGCTATTGACCCATCAGCTTTAAATATCAATGCTTTGCCCTTGCACTGACCATATATTAAGTGGAGAATGAACATCACTGATACATAATTTTTATATTCGTATCTTGATGGTTGGGTGTCTCTTGAAGAATGTTGCTCAAAAGAAGAGTCAGTGAATTCTAAATTTAAATCTGCCTTTTAAAGAATGCTTAAAGGACATAATGTGTTCCTTGTGTTTTGTACATCCTTAAAAAACAATGATACTCAAATATAGGATGGAACAGATACTGATCTCCATATCCTTCAACAAAGAGGTGGAGCTTTGGGAAAAGAAGTATGGTTTAGCAGAGACAAAGAAGAGAATGATATCAGAGCCACATGGGAAAGGATCTTGAAAGGGAAGTTGACAACAATGTTATGGTCATACCTACCTAGATCCTACTGGCTGCTACTGAGTTCTGGGATAGCATCCTTTAAATCAGAATAACAGAGTTGGAAGGGACCTTGAAGGTCTTCTAGTCCAATCTTCTGCTCAAGCAGGAGACCCTGTACCATTTCAGACAAATGGCTGTCCAGTCTCTTCTTAAGAGCCTCCAGTGATGGAGCACCCACAACTTCTGAAGGCAAGCCATTCCACTATTTTATTGTTCTCATGATCAGGAAATTTCTCCATAGTTCTAGGTCTGTTTCCTCCTTGATTAGTTTCCATCGTTTCTTGTCTTACTTTCTGGTGCTTTGGAAAATAGGTTGACCCCCTCTTCTTTGTGATAGCCTCTCAAATGTTGTAACACTACTATCATGTCACCCCCCCTCCTTCATTTCACTAGACCAGACAAACCCAATTCCTGCAACCGTTCTTCATGTGTTTTATCAATTCAGACAGGTTGGAATAGATGTGAAAAGGAGAACAAAGATGATCTGGAGCCTGGAAACTAATTCTTACAAGGAATGTTTCAGGGAACTGGGTATCTTTAGTCTTGAGAAAAAGACAGCTGACTGGAACATATGGTAGTATTCTTGAAATACTTGAAGGATGCTGGGCAGAAAAAGAATTCTTTTTTTTAACATTCCAGAGTGTAGAGCATGGGATAATGGACTTTAGTTACTGAAATGAATTTTTGCTTACACAATGTGTAATTCAACTTTGGAACTTACTACCACAAGATGTTGTGCTGGCTACCAACTTGGCTGCCCTCAAAAAAGGGTTGGACCGATGTACGAAAATCATATGGCTCAATGACTATTAGTCTTCATGGCAGTGTGGCTGCCTCTGAAGACTTAGTCATCTGCTGCAAGGTTAATAAACTTCCTTGGGCAGTTGGTCGGCCATTGAGAGAACAGACTATTGGTCTCGATAGGTCACAGGTCTGATGCAGCTGGGCACTGCTCGTGTTCTTGTGTTCCTAAAGGGAAACTTTGATTGAGTGGAAGGGGGAAAGAAAACTTCACCAGCTGGAATGAGGAAGAGAACTATTGGCCTGATTTATTGGGGGGGGGAGAGCAGTTATGAAGTAGCCAAAACAAAACTGCACTGAAAGGCATTCCACTCTAGATGTGAGTAATGGTGGGGAGGCTTGAAAAGGAATGGAAGGAAGAGCAGCCACTAATCATTAAACTTAATTTAATAAGCATAAACCTTAAACTTTCCAAAATCCTGGAATTGATGTGTGTCAAAAAAAAAAGTCAAGATGGTTGTTCATTCAATGCAATTAACACTTCACTTATTTTTTTTGTGCTTCTGACAGGTTAATTGCATTGTTGTGGCTGCCATTCTGATATTTCTGACTCAACTCTGCAGACACCCCTGATCCTTCTCTCTCCCCCCCCCCAATCTCCCTCTCTAATATTTATTTACATTGATACCCTGTTTGTTTCTTTCAGGAGTGTAAGATGGCATCCCTAGCATTCCTTCCTCTCATTCTTACCCCAAACACACACACACACACACACACACACAGATACAGACACAGACACACACACACACAGACACAGACACACACACACAGACACAGACACAGACACACACACACACACACAGACACACACAGACACACACACACACAGTGAAGTTGACCAGGCTGAGAGATACAGATTGTCCCCAAAAGAAGCACTTCCATTTATACTTGAGGAAATGATGCAACTTCTTTGAAGGGCCAACAGATTACCTTTAAGCCTGCCTTTGAAAGCAGCTGCATTGTTATTTTCCAACTTGCAGAAAAAGCTGAAAATATCAGAACATGCCGTCTGCATCCTTTTCAAAGTATGCACAGCCCTTCACTTTTTATTATTGTTATTTTTAATTATCACCTTTTTGAGGACTGGGGGGGGGGGGTTGGACTTAAATGGCACCAGATTATCCAGCCATCCAATTCAATAACTGGCATTCCTGAGTCTTTTCACCAAAATTATTACCAGTCCCACCTGGGCATGGCGAGAACGGTGGGGGCACTCTTTGCATGCAAAGTACACCAGGAACTTTCCCCCCATCAAGACCTCAGCCATTTCTCTTTGAAACCCATGTAGCACTTTACAGAGGCAGCTTCCATCCGACCCATTGCAAAGTGGGTGGAATATTTTTTCCCCTTTTAGGGCTTGGTTTCAGCTCTTCAAGTGGAGGTTTCATCAAAATGCCTGGATTGAATAGAGCTGAGAGAGGGGAGAGAGAGGGGGGGGAGAGAGAGCTACTGCACAATGTGAGAGGCGGGTAATATGCCCATGATTATTCATGGGTTGGCTTTCCAACTCCTCCCCCCCCCTTCCTACGGTATCATAGCAACCATGGTGCTGCAAAACCTATTTTAAGAACAGTAACTTTTCACTGAACGTGCCTATGAGGTAGAGTGGGCGAACTCAGCCTATAAAAATTGCGCACTGGGGAGCTGTGTGGCAAGCAAACCAGATCATCATCATCATCATCATCATCATCATCATCATCTTCTTCTTCTTCTTCTTCTTCTTCTCCTTCTCCTTCTCCTTCTCCTACTCCTTCTCCTTCTGCTACTGCTACTCCTTCTCCTTCTCCTACTCCTACTCCTCCTCCTCCTCCTCCTCCTCCTCCTCCTCCTCCTCCTCCTCCTCCTCCTCCCCCTCCTCCTTCTGTCTTTAAATTGCCATCAGCGATTCTGAGGTGAATTTGGAGACCCTTAATGCCAGGGCATAAACATCAATTCCCGAACAGCAATTTCTTTAAATTGATTTAAAGGAATTGCTGTTCAGAAATCGATGTCAATGTTCAGTTCCCTGGAAATTCTAGCTGAAATAATAACAAGGGTGAAGGAATCTTGTATCAGAGATTGCCGAAAACCCTCATCATGCCCTATGCTCATATAGACATTAGGAATTGAGCTGGATTGGCTGAAATGTCTTTTTAAAAAAATTTGGTTGGCCAGAGTAAAAGCTTTTGAGCAGGAATGTCAGGGACGGAGAAAACATATGATTAATTCAAAATAAGAAAAGAATGAACAACCCTCACGAGCTCGCTTCCTGTAACCCAGTAAATATTTATTTCACAGAACAAAGAACAACAGAGTTGGAAGGAACCTGTGAGCTCATCTAGTCCAACCCCCTGCCTGAGCAGGAGACCCTATGTCATTATAGACAAATGACTGTCCAGTCTCTTCTTAAAATTCTACAGTGATGGAGCAACCCACAACTTCTGAAGTCAAGCCATTCCACTGATTAACTGTTCTCACCATTAGGAAATTCCTTCTTAGTTCTAGGTTGCTTCTGTCCTTGATTAGTTTCCATCCATTGCTTCTTGTCCTGCCTTCAGGTGCTTTGGAGAATAGCTGGATCCTCTCTCCCTCTTTGTGGCAGCTCCTCAAATATTGGAACACCCCTAAGATATTCATTGCTATCCATGTATAATAGTGATTCCCAGAAAGGCACCCGCATAAGAATATGATATTTGGGGAATTTGTGAGCAGCACACAAAATTCTAATTAATTCTGACAAAAGTTTCCTGGGAGGTATAACATTGGAAATATTATTTAACATTTAAAGTGCACAAAAGAATAATGTTCAGAAAATTTGGGAAGCTCATTATGGAGAAACACAAGGATAATTCCATCTGTCAGCATATTAAATTCTTTGTGGATTATTAGGTCTTCCAGGGTTTTTTTTAAGTACCATAAGTAACTGTAGAAATGAATGTATCATCTACGTGCTACTTTTAACATTGCCAGAAGTAACCCTTTTTATTCTTAGTTTATATACACAAATACAGATGTTTCTACTGTATGTACAGAAAGGTTAATCTTATTAGTGTCATACATCTTAGCTTCTCTGCTTTGTGGAAATGCCAAATTTCACTTTAATTGTTGCCCAAGAAGGAAGGAACAATAGCTGTTATAGGGAACTGTCCCAGGTGCTGACAGGTCATCTGTTATTAACAAACTACTACTAACTCATCCATATCATTGCATACACTTTACTAATGCAAATAACATTGACTTAATCTTGTAAAAACAGACACAAAGTATTTTCCATAGGTTCAGGATACATTTTACAAGGGAATTGTTATCTTTAATCCTGTAATCAGAACCAAAAATCCTACAAATACTAAAACCTGCAAATAATAAACAAAACAATTGAGTTAACAAAACTAGTTTAACCACTCCTGTTCTTTATGTAATTCTTTGACCACTCTAGACATTTTTTAAAGCTGTGGTTTACTAGATAATCGCTTTTCTTTTAAGTAGCCCTTTCTTCTGTGAAAGAACCCTGAGACGATCAGATCTTTATGAATTGCCTCTTTAAAACTTAACAGGAAGATAGATGGCAAAGCAGTTCTTACATTTAAGATAAGGACATATCTGATAGGTATAAGTAATTATTTACAAATAATCACCATGCTTATCAAATCTCGGTGTATCAGAAAACCTAGTGTTGTCCAGAACACACACAGAGATATCACAACCCCTCCATCCAGCACATGTGATAATTAGGTGTCACGGTTTGGAAATCATTTTTGTTTTAATAGCACAACTGCAGGTTCTAAAAATGCAGAATATGTTACGTCTCCTCCAAGCCCCCAAACAACAATAAAATGGCAAGCATGTGCTTATAGAAGGAAATTAAAACAGTACATTCTGATCGAGATGGATTCTCCTGGGGAATAGGAAAGGGGCCAGATAAAGTCAGAAATTTGTCTTCAGTGGGAAGAAAAATTGCTTGAAAATTCAGTCCCCTTGAAGCAGCATGTAATTTTGGTTAGGAGTACTTTGGGTTTATCAGATGGGCTCTTGGAGTTGAAATCTTGTTTCTTCTTCTTATTATTTTTTGTGTGCCTTGTAGACAACAAAACTCTGGGTTTTGCTCTTTGTCACATTAGTAGCATATAGTAAAGTGTTGGATAGCTGTTTGGGTTTTTTGATCCCCCCTCCCCCTTTTTTAATAGCCTCTTCCACTGAATTTTGCATGCCATGACTCCTCAAAACAGAACTGAATTCAGAGCAAATACTAGTAGAATAAAATCCTTCTTTGTGAAGTCTCATTTTTGCTAGAGATGATAAGAGTGATTGTTCCACACATTTGGAAGGCCTCCCCACCACCCAGCATAATAAATAGAGCCTGATTGTATGTTGGTCCATTTCAGAAGGAGCTATACTTTCTCTCAAGTGATAGCTCCCAAGGAAATAAGGGCCTTTGGTGCTCTCTGAGCTTGGCTGATTTTTTTTTTTGCAGATGTTTCATTACCCAAACTAGGTAACATCAAGCTAACAATACAAACAAGCTAACAGTAAACAATTCAACCAAAGCACCTCCAATACCACTCCCACCAACATTGACAAAGCCATTAGAATAGGGGTGTCAGACTTGTGGTCCGTGGGCTGGATGTGTCACATGCTGATCACGTCCACCCCCGGTTTAGCCAAGAGGAAAAAAGTCACGATACATCACATGGTGACGTGATGCTGTGAGTTGGACACCCTGTGCACTATAATATAAATTGAGAACTTAGACTTATATAATGCTTTAGAGTGCTTTACAGCCCTATCTAAGCGGTTTTACAGAGTCAGCCTATTGTCCCCAACAATTTGGGTCCTCATTTTACCCACCTTGGAAGGATGGAAGGTTGAGTCAATGTTGAACCTGGTGAGATTCGAACTGCCAAATTGTGGTCAGTCAGCAGTCAGCAGAAGTAGCCTGCAGTACTGCACTCTAACCACCGTGGCTCAAACTGTCAGAGTTTATTGCAAAAATTCAAATCCAGAAGCACACACAGATAACTGATGTGGCAGGATTCATTAACTCCTTTATAGACCTGAGAATAGATGAATAGATGTACAATACCAACAGGTGGTTCTTCCAAGTAAACACAAGGCAGGAGAGCTACAGGCAAACACAAGCAGTTAGCTTCATTTCAGCAGACAAGCCCAGACAGATTGCTAGTTTACTTCTCAGAGCAGCAGACTGCTTAAGTTTCTGTTTCAAGTCTCTGCACAGACTCACATCAGTTTAAGCTCCCACTGGCTGACTTAGTTGCTATGCCTATTCATTGGCTGACCTTGTTCCCATGTCTCTCCAAGTCATGTATATTTTAACACAAGCCACATTCCTTACTAGCACTGATGATGTCACCTAGTTTGGGTAATGAAACATCTGCAAGAAAACAAGCAAGCTAAGAGAGCACCGAGGACCCCCTCATTGCAATCCTGAGCTAGAAACCTTCTCCTTTATGGGTCCCAAGGAAGTCCCTGAGTGTTTTCCCTTAAACTCTTCTCTTAAGGGAGGCCCCCTTCTGATTCAACATTATAGCATGGAACATGAGCTTAAGCCATCATGAATGGTTGAACTAATGCCAGAATGTCATGGTATCCTAGATTCTGAAGGGAAAACATGCACTGCTGATGGTGCCACAAGAACAATGCTGAGTGACCCCTCATCCCCCCCATGCCAGGCATTCACCTCAGAAGAGATGCAACAGGAACATAGATCAGCCACCACCAAGGCCGCCTCACTTGGCGAGGAGCTGCACTCAGAAGAACTGAGAGAAGATCCAGGTATTGGCCTTTCCTTTCCACTGAGCTTCACCTGAGTCACCTTAAGGCCATGAGAGGGTTGTAATAGGGAATGATCCAAGCTCTTTGCAGAGACGGCAAAGGTGTTTAATTCTTGGTTAGTAATCCATAGTAAAGGGACGCGGTGGCTCAGTGGCTAAGACACTGAGTTTGTCAATCAGAAAGGTTGGCAGTTCAGTGGTTCGAATCCCTAGTGCCGCATAACGGAGTGAGCTCCCGTTACTTGTCCCAGCTTCTGCCAACCTAGCAGTTTGAAAGCATGTAAAAATACAAGTAGAATAATAAGGACCACCTTTGGTGGGAAGGTAATAGTGTTCCGTGCGCCTTCGGCATTTAATCATGCCAGCCACATGACCACAGAGACGTCTTCAGACAGTGCTGGCTCTTTGGCTTTGAAACTGAGATGAACACTGCCCCCTAGAGTCGGGAATGACTAGAACATATGTGCAAGGGGAACCTTTACCTTTTAATCAATAATAAAACAACTTCAGCTGATTTAAGAGCACCATTAAACCATCAACACTTGGGGGGGGGGGGAGGGAATTTAAAGAAACTTAATTGATGTTAGGATCTAGTAGTGACCTGAAACGGGAACTGCATTTGGCTCTGCAATTTGTAATAAAGAAAGTTAGATCAGATTTGGATTAAATATAATAAAGAAATTTGCATCCTTTGCCTTATGAGCCTTGGTGGCGCAGTGGTTAGAGTGCAGTACTGCAGGTTACTTCTGCTGACTGCCGGCTGCCTGCAGTCTGGGGTTTCAAATCTCACCAGGCTCAAGGTTGACTCAGCCTTCCATCCTTCCGAGGTGAGTAAAATGAGGACCCAAATTGTTGGGGGAAATATGCTGACTCTGTAAAACCGCTTAGAGAGGGCTGTAAAGCACTGTAAAGCGGTATATAAGTCTAAGTGCTCTTGCTAGTGCTACAAGCACATGACTAGACTGCATTCATTTCATGTGCTTGTAAGACGAAGGATGCTGTATACCTTCGAACCATTATCAAGCTGGTAATATTTTAAATTCCATGTTATTGCTGATGGTTTTTATGTGCTGAAGTTGTTTTATTATTAAGACAATGGGAATTATTTCAACATGCCCTCTTTAGAATAAGGCTTCATACAAGCATGCAGGTATGTGAATGAAGGCATCATGCTTTCCCGGAGATTGTATTTATAAAATAATTTTCCTTGCATGACACTAGATATGATTTGCCGGTTGCAACCAAGGTGTAGAATTTTAGAGTTGGGATACTCATTAGAGGTTTCTTGGAGTTATTTCTGCTCGGCAGAAATGATCACATGGATAATATAGACAGGAACTTCTCATCACTGTCTCAAGGGCTGAACAAGGACAACTGATGGGATCAAATCAGTGGTAAAATCCTCCGGGTTTGGCCGAACCGGCAGGGATGATTGGCATCAGTTCTCCGAACCGTCAAAAATCCCTGGTGGCCCTGCCCACGCCCGCCTGGTTGTCCTGTCGCCACTCACCTCTTTTGGTCGCTCGACCCGCCCACCCAATCCGAACATTTCTCCCTCCGTTCACAGCAGAGCTGCTGCAGCCTGTCCCTTTAAGGTAGACCCAGGGAGAGAGGGGTCAGGGGAATCATAAAGGGAGCAGCAGCTTTGCTGTGAACAGAGGGAAAAACGTTTGGATTGTCTCTGCCACAGAATTCAATGTTAAATGCAGCAGAGACAATCCAAACGTTTTTCTCTCTGTTCACAGCAGAACTACTGCAGCCTGTCCCTTTAAGATAGTCCCCAGGAGGGCGGACCATAAAGGGAGCAGCAGCTCCACTGTGAATGGGCTCATGCACACATTTTTCCTACCGGGTTCTATGGGCGTGGCTTGGTGGTGGCAGGGGCATGTGACTGAGTGGGCGTGGCCATGAATGGCATCGAGTTGGCCATACCCACAGAACCGGTAGTAAAAAAAAATGAATTTCACCACTGAATCAAGTCCCAAGCTTGTTTAAACAAAGGTGGTGATTGGTTGAATCAACAGTTTTAAATCGAAACATCTGCCCTAGTTAGTACATTTGCCAAATCAAGGGAAGATTGCTAAAATAGGGAAGAATCATCTGTTGATATCTCAGTGTGGAAATTAAACTTGCCATCTCCTTGCATAATCCTAGCAGATTATGCACAAATCTTCAGCCCTGTATTTTCTACTAGGATTTGTGACCTTCTAGGTCAGAGGTGGGGAATGATGGCCGCTTTATGACTTGTGGACTTCAACTCCCAGAATTCCTCCCAGAGGAATTCTGGGAGTTGAAGTTTACAAGTCATAAAAGGGCCATTGTTTCCCACTCCTGTTCTAGGTAGTGCTACACCAGGGGTGCCAAACTCACGTTGGATGTGTCACGCACTCGCCATGGCCACCCCAATTTAGCCAAAAGGAAAGAAGTCACAATATGTCGTGTGATGACGAGTTTGACACTCCTAGAGCTAAACTAGAGCTTTTGACACCCCAAAAGCTAAATTATCAACCCCTATGCTAAACTATCAAGCTCTGTCTGTGTAATTCATTGATTAGTCAGATGCTATCTTGTTTATGTATACAGTATTGTGTTTTAATGTTGTTATTTGTTGGATATTGTGAGCCACCCACAGACAATCTGGAGTTGGGTGATGCCAAAATCTAATAATATAAATAATTAAGTAATGAATGGCCAGAATTCCAGGTGGTTTAGGATTGGTCAGACTTGCAATTCAAATTGCATGTGGATTTTTTTCATGCTTTTCTGGCAGATTAAGGAGTATAAAAATATCTCCAGTAACTGGAGGTTTCAGGTGTAGTTGCCCATCTATATGACTGATGAATAATTCTTTCAATAGCTACATAAAACTTTCTTTTAAAATATCCACCAGCGTGAAAAAAATGTATGCTGAGTTATTTCTTTTCAACTATTTGCCACCTTAAAGTAGTAATCCTGTTGAGCTTTTTCTCCTAAAAGGTAATGTTAAGAAATATAACCATAAATATAAATATTAAAAAGGACAGTCATTCAACCACTGAATGATATGGAGGAATAAACCAGGGTTGGCAATACGTTTTACCATCGGAAGTGTCGTATTTATTTAAGTACTTGTAGTATGTCAAGTTTTGCCATTAAAGTCCCTACTCCTAATAAAAGAAAGAAAAGAAAAATTGATTTAAAGTCAATTAAAGAACAAAGTGGCTTTTAAAAAAAAATTAAAGCAGAGTCAACAGAAGACACCAGCGTGGCAAATCCAAGTAAAAGTACATGAAGCAAGGTCATAATAACTCTCAGAAAAGTAAATATGCTGAAATTTGGAAATGTGGCTTCAGAAGGAAGGATTTTATAGCAATGACCCAGAGAAGCAGCAAAGGAGAATGAAAGGAAAAGAGATTGGACTATGGTATCAAATCACTGATCTGAAAGATCCTTTCTGCATGAACTTCTACTTTATATTTTAAAGATTTTTTTCAAAAGAAAAGGTGAACTTTTCAACTTTCTGAAAAAAAAGGGGCTGCTGGGTAAATTCTCAGAACCTTACCAGATTGGTTCCACCACAAATGCGCGAATGACAAAAGCGCGCCTGACTAAACCGCGGTGACAAAACCGCGCCGACAAAACCGCGCAACGAAGGAGCGACGAATGAGCCCTGAAGCGCGCCGACAACAGCGCGCCGACAGAAGCGCGCTGTAACCTAACCCTAAACCTAACCCTAAGCCTAACCCTAACCCTAACCCTAAACCTAACCCTAAACCTAAATCTAACCCTAAACCTAACCCTAAACCTTACCTTAACTTAAATCGCGCTTCTGTCGGCGCGCTGTTGTCGGCGCGCTGTTGTCGACGCACTTTTGACATTGCGGTTTTAGTGCCGCGGTTTTGTCGGCGCGCTTATGACGTTCACGCTTTTGTCGGGTCACGTACCAGATTGTCTTCAAAACCTACATTTTTCTTCTGATTAGCAGGTAGAGCAAACCAATGAAATCACTCTGCCTTGAAGCAGGGTACCAAAAAGGATCGTTTCCTGCTTGTACCTTCTTTGTTGTACTTCCTTTGTGTTTACCTCCCCCCCGCCTTGGGTTTGTTAGCCGCCCTGAGTCCCTCAGGGAATAGGGCGGCATATAAATAAAATAAACCTTCAAACCTTCAAAATCTTCCTGCTTAATTGATCGGGTTTACATTGAATTGTGTTGGTGAAAGATTTCCACTACCTTGACATTTCTCTTTCCTTGTCAACTCTGTGTCAATACATTGAGTTATTTACTTCACGTTTTTTCTTTAAAAATTATTATTTTTATCTATTTCTGCACTCCCTTGTCATTTATCTTTAGCAACATTCCATAAAGTTGTTTCCTAAGACAACTAAATATTTCTGGGCAATGTCTATGGTGACTCTGAGTCATCCAGGTCGTGGCTATCCCAAAGGTGCATTTTCAAGAGGCAACTGGACTTTCTGTTTTTTTTCTTTGAAGACGTTTTGCTACTCATCCAAGAAGCTTCTTCAGCTCTGAACTAGAATGGAAGGATTTATTTCTGGGGCATGAGGGCTGGCAGCTTGATAGCATACAAGGAAAGCCCTTTCCCCCTTCCCTAGCAACTTTGACTTCGGTGGGATGGAAGAAAGAAAGGAAGAAAGAAGAGAATCATTTCTTGTACAATGTAAATTGTAAGCCTGGACTTCAAGGGTGAAATTAATTTCAATGAAATTCATCACTACAAGTTGGAAAGCAGCTTAAGAATTTCTTTATGTTTCATTGAAGGGATGGAAATAGCAATAAGTGTAAGAGAGGATGATGGGGGACAGCAGAACTTGATGTTGTTAATCATAATTGGAATCCTTTCTCGTTTGAAGCCTTCCTAAAATAGACGCAAAAGCTAAACACTGAGTATCAAATACTGTATTTTGTATAAGTGTTGTCTTCTATAAAGTCAGTTAAAAGTCAGTGTGTTGTAATGCAGCCCACCCATCTTTTGGGGCACCAGAGACTTGTTGCATGGAGAGAGGTCTTTCCACAGTGCTGTCAGGCATGGAAGCCTTCTTTTCCTATGGACCTTCAGGCCTGCCACAATTAATGCTATGGGAAAATGGGAGGGGAGATTATATGAAGTACGGGAGCTATGTAGTCTAAATAACATTCCTTTCTCAGAGAGTCAAGGACACCCTGCCCTGCACCTGGGGTGGTGTGACTGGGAGGCATCTCCAGTTTTGGATGGTGCCTGATTGGACCATGCTGGGCAGGGACTTGAATTTTCACTTTGGTGGGGAAAATCTGGAAGTTTTCCCAGATGTGCCAATATGGCATCTCTAATAAAATGGAACTTTGAGGAAACTCAAGCTTCAAAGTCTTCTTTAATTGGGGGTGTTACTTACCTGATAGGTGCATTTGTTAAGTCAGGAGTCGGCAAATTTAAACACTCAAAGAGCCATTTGGACCCATTTCCCACAGAAAAGAAAACACTGGGAGCCACAAAGGTCCTAACTGGAAGCCCCCTGTTCAATTCTGGAGCTGACCAGAAGTTCAGTTCCCCCACCATAGAGTCTCCTCCTAGCGCGGCATACTTTTTCCTCTACCTGTCATAACCAAAAGCCCTATCAATTGTGGAGACAACTGGAAAACCCTCCCCTTTCCATAGAATCTTCTCCTGGCACACTGTGCTTCTCTTCTCCCACCTCCACCTCCCCCCCCCGGAAGCTCCTCTCAAAATTGTGGCTCCGACTGGTGACAGAGCCGCAGCAGAGGGATGAATGAGCCATATGTGGCTCCAGAGCCACAGTTTGGTGACCCCTGCGTTAGGTGAATCACAGCAGTTGTTAAATTAGTAACACAGTTGTACAGGGAATCTGGCTTCCCCTTGGACTTTGCTTGTCAGAAGGTCGCAAAAGGGAATCACATGACCCTGGGGACACTGCAGCCGTCATAAATGTGAGTCAGTTGTCAAGTATCCGAATGTAAATCATGCGACCACGGAGATGCGGCAAAGTGGGGAAAATGATCAAAAGTCACTTTTTTTCAGTGTCATTCTAACTTCTCACGGTCACTAAATGTACTGTTGTAAGTCGAGGACTACCCGTATAGAAATCTAACAAATACATCAATAACTTAAGAGGGAGGACATGAAAATATTGCCCTTAATTTTTTCATGTAAATTCTTCTTTCAGTTTTGCAGAAGTAGGAGAAAGTAGGGATAACCCACTGGAGATCTAAGACAGCATTTTGACCCACCATGGAGAGTAGGCTGCCTTTAAAAGAAAACTCAGTTCAGCTGCAAAAAGAAATGTCACGAGGAAAGTTCAGCTATGCGGAAATGTCTATGGAGATTCTCAGTCATATAGGTCATCAAAATTGTTTCAAAATTGCTTTTTATAAAAGGCAACTAAACTGGTTTTTGTTTGTTTGGTTAGTTTTGAAGAATTAGTTCCCCTTCTCATCCAAGAAGCTTCATTGGTTGTTACAACTGATGAAGCTTCATCAGTTTTCTTCTTCATCCAAGAAGAAGTTTCATCAGTTGTCTTCTTCATCCAAGAAGAAGTTTCATCAGTTTTCTTCTTCATCCAAGAAGAAGTTTCATCAGTTTTCTTCTTCATCCAAGAAGAAGTTTCATCAGTTGTCTTCTTCATCCAAGAAGAAGTTTCATCAGTTTTCTTCTTCATCCAAGAAGAAGTTTCATCAGTTTTCTTCTTCATCCAAGAAGAAGTTTCATCAGTTGTCTTCTTCATCCAAGAAGAAGTTTCATCAGTTTTCTTCTTCATCCAAGAAGAAGTTTCATCAGTTGTCTTCTTCATCCAAGAAGAAGTTTCATCAGTTGTCTTCTTCATCCAAGAAGAAGTTTCATCAGTTTTCTTCTTCATCCAAGAAGAAGTTTCATCAGTTTTCTTCTTCATCCAAGAAGAAGTTTCATCAGTTGTCTTCTTCATCCAAGAAGAAGTTTCATCAGTTTTCTTCTTCATCCAAGAAGAAGTTTCATCAGTTTTCTTCTTCATCCAAGAAGAAGTTTCATCAGTTTTCTTCTTCATCCAAGAAGAAACTTCATCAGTTGTCATTCTTCTTCTTCCTTCTTCCTTCTTCCTTCTTCTTTCTTTCTTTCTTTCTTTCTTTCTTTCTTTCTTTCTTTCTTTCTTTCTTCTTCTTCTTCTTCTTCTTCTTCTTCTTCTTCTTCTTCTTCTTCTTCTTCTTCTTCCTCCTCCTCCTCCTCCTCCTCCTCCTCCTCCTCCTCCTCCTCCTCAAAAAACCATTCAGCTATGGGGGTTGACACTATATGGAACTAGACTGGAGATCAGTGAAAGAATTTAAGGACATGAACTGTAAAAAGGGAAACATGAATTTGACAACACAGTTTTGTGTGAGATGTGATTAAAAAGCTCCTGACAATCATCTCAACAGAGGAACAAGAAGTGATTTTATGAAGTAGTGTCAAAGGACTGCCAATTGGTCAGTGTGTCTGTAACAGCTGTGCATTTTGACACACGAAGCCATATATTTTCCCTTCACAAATAATGCATGCGATTTCACTCTCCATTGCTCCAATATAGATGCACTAAGATAGGCTCAGAGTAGATACACCATGATTAAACATAAAATATTCATATATGGAGTGAATCAGGGTGCATTGCAACAAAAGCTAGTGTTCATAAAACTATGCATCTTATGGTTTCCTAGAAGATGGAAAGAAATATTGGTATCAATGCACATATCTTACTGGAAAGGATTTTGAAAAATGGTGAGTAGCAAATAGCTTTTGTAATATCCCTACAATATTCTCACAAAAAGAAATGTGAAGAAAAACCTTAAAACATCTGTTCTCTTCATTAGCTGCCCCCTAGTGGCTAAGCTGACAAACATCTGAATTGCTTCAATACAGTAGTGCATTCTTTGTTTTAATTTTATCATATTGTATTCAGGACAGTCCAACTAATTTCCTGAAGTTTAACTATCATGGATTATGCACTCACTCAATAGATTTTTGAAGGCTATCTGATTTCAAAAATAACTCTGGGTGTCTTACAAGATACAAAATTTAAATCTCTCTCCTTCTCCTTCAATGGGTTTTTTTCAAGGCAGAAAAGAAATGAAAAACAAAAACGAGAATGCAAGAAATGTCATGAAGAGATACAGAATTAAAATTAAAACTCCAGAAAGTGTACTAGAAAATCAAGCAATTGAAAATCAACATCTGCTCTTTTCTCATTTATATACACTAATACATATACACAAGCAATTCTGAAGACAAATATAAATATTTCTGAACTTTCTGAAAGGCCTACTTGGTGACAGTTCATCCTGGAGAATCTCTATCTAAATAGTCATTGAATGCCAAAACCAAATTGATAATAGTGGAGTGGAGTGGAATAGAGTGGAGTGGAGTGGAGAGTGGAGTGGTGCGGCGTGGCACCGCGTAGAGTAGAATAGAGTAGAGTAGAGTAGAATAGAATAGAATAGAATAGAATATTCTTTATTGGCCAAGTGTGATTGGGCATGCAAGAAATTTGTTTCTGGTGCATACACTCTCAGTGTCCATACAAGCAGCAAAGTGATAAATCATAAGATACAATAATAAACCAATCAATTATATTAATAATACATAAATCATTCAATCATTTGATTTGTTGGGTCTTATACTCTGTTCCCATTAGTAGAATTCTGTGGTTAGACAACCAATGGCATATTTCTATGGCTGGTTGGAATAAGTTTAAAAGGAATTGTGGGCCAGAGTTGAAGTGGTATTACCAAAATGACTGTATTTCTTTTATTTTAAATGATAGTTTCTTTTAAAAACAAGGCAGTTGTGAATCCTGTGTGAATTTTCTTCAGAGTAAGCCCCATGAAACTATATATATATATATATATATATATATATATATATATATATATATATATATATATATATATATATATATATATATATATATATATATATATATATATATATATATAGCCTTCTAGTGGCCAGTAGTGAATATAACCACTGTAATTCTTGAATGTTTAAGGTGGCTTATATTTTTTAGGTTCCTCATCCCAATATTATAGTTTCTAAGGATTGTGCTGTTCCATTTCATTGATATAAAATATAAAGGGAACCATTATTATTATATCTGCTAGAGCAGATATAAAATGATATCACCCAAATTTCTACTTTGAATTGGTGGCTAAATACAAACACTGCGGGCAGTGATAAGAGAAATGGGCATTGTAGTCCAAATCAGGTGGAGCAGGAATTCCTAGTTGTGTATCTCTGTTTTAGGATTGCTGTTGGATCCCTGCTCTTTTGTTTCTGTACTAATTCTACTGGGGCCAGTAGGTTTTTAATCCCCAATCCATGCGCATTCTTCATACAGTTGTCCTTTCTGACATTTCTGTTAATGGACCAGGACAAAACAAACCCAAAACACCATTAGCACTTTCAATGTGTCTTGTAGATCCATCTTCATTGATTAAATGAATAAGTTAGGATGCCAGGGCCATGTGCCACTGTTAATACTCCTTTTCCCCAGTCCACTGACTACAGTTGCTAAAAACTGAACCAAGAAAGGTTCAGTTATTTTTGAGGTGAGAAATACAGGGAAGCTGTGCCAGATGTCCGTAGAGAGAGCCTTGATAAAAAAAAAAGATTTTCTTAACAACAACTGCTAAAATATAACTCTTCTCATTGCTAGGCTTGATCTACTTTGTACCAATATTTTGGTCATTGTGTCCTCAGGGCCCTACAAATGTTAAATGTAATTGCTAAACAATCCATGTTCTTCCACCCCAAAACAGTCATTGAAATTATTTCGAGATAGAACAAATATAGAATAACAGAGTTGAAAGGGACCTTGGAGGTCTTCTAGTCCAACCCCCTGTATAGGCAGGAGACCTTATAGCATTTTAGACAACTGATTGCCCAATCTCTTCTTGAAAACTTCCAGTGTTAGAGCATCCACAACTTCTGGAGGCAAGTTGTTCCACTGATTAATTGTTCTGTCAGGAAATTTTTCCTTAGCTCTAGGTTGCTTCTCTCCTTGATTAGTTTCCACCCATTGGTTCTTGCCCTACCCTCAGGTGCTTTGTAGAATAGCTTAACTCCCTCTTCTTTGTGGCAGCCCCTGAGATTCTGAGTCCTTCTTTTCATCAAACTAGACAGGCCCAATTCCAGCAACTTTTCTTTATATAGTTTAGCTTCCAGTCCCCTAATCATCATTGTTGCTCTTCTCTGCACTCTTTCTAGAGTCTCAACATCTTTTTTACATTGTGGTGACCAAAACTGGATGCAGTAGCAATAGCTATAGCAGTTAGACTTATATACCACTTCATAGGGCTTTCAGCCCTCTCTAAGCGGTTTACAGAGTCAGCATATTGCCCCCAACAACAATCCGGGTCCTCATTTTACCCACCTCGGAAGGATGGAAGGCTGAGTCAACCCTGAGCCAGTGAGATTTGAACAGCCAAACTGCAGAACTGCAGTCAGCTGAAGTAGCCTGCAGTGCTGCATTTAACCACTGCCACCTCAGCTCGGTAGTCCAAGTGTGGCCTTACCAAGGTGTTATAAAGTGGTATTAACACTTCACGTGATCTTGATTCTATCCCTCTGTTTATGCAGCCTAGAACTGTGTTGGCTTTTTTGGCAGCTGCTGCACAGGGCTGGCTCATATTTAAATGGTTGTCCACTAGGACTCCCAAGATCCCTCTCACAGTTACTACTATTGAGCCAGGTATCCATACCTGTGCATTTTGTTTTTCTTGCTTAAATGTAGAACCTTACTTTTTTCACCATTGAATTTCATTTTGTTAGATAGATCTTATGCTTGGAAAAGGAAGACATGAAAAACAAGAATAGGTACCTCATACTCCACCGATATTAATGGTTCTCTTCCATTCCATTCTCCCGCAAAACTCTTTGAGATTTCCCCAAGAAATATCCCATCTCTCCAATCATTGCAGGGATCTTAAATTCTGCCCGGCCACACATTTCCTTTTTACTAACTAGACTTGAATGGACTTCCTTCCTTGGTGAACTACGCTGGTCTTCAAAAGATTGCAGTGAAACATGACTTTGGTTTTTTTTTCCTCTGTGAAACCCAAACCTATCCATGTTTGCTCATACAAATTCATTTCACTTCAGGTCAGTTTAATCACCAAAAAAAAAAAAAAAAAACACCATTCAGTTCAGATATAATTGTTCAGTCATTGATAATTTTGTTTAAAGTACTGAAATGCTGCCATCTCCAACTTTCAGCTTTGAATAGAGCAGTTACTGACACTTTCTCTTCTTTTGTATTGTTCTTATAATTAGGACTAAACTATTTTTTTAAAAAAAATGTGTCATTTTTTTTCTTACAATAATAGATCCACTCTTTTCAGTATATATTAAGTCAATGTTCAGACACTCATGTTTGAATAAGAGCAATTAATCACCATCTCTGCAACATTGAAGAGCATGGCTCCTTTGTAGTTTTATATTGTCATTTTATTTATTGCACTTTAGAAGTTTAGGAGGGGTGTTGTTGTTACTTGTGAAGTTGTGTCTGATCCATCGCGACCTCATGGACAACGTTCCTCCAGGCCTTCCTGTCCTCTGCCATTCTCTGGAGTCCATTTAAGCGCATGCCTACTGCTTTGGTGACTCCAGCCAGGCACCTCATTCTCTGTTGTCCCCTTCTTCTTTTGCCCTCAATCTTTCCCAGCATTAGGCTCTTCTCCAGTGAGTTCTTCCTTCTCATTAGGTGGCCAAAGTATTTGAGTTTCATCTTCAGGATCTGGTCTTTTAAAGAGCAGTCAGGGTTGATCTCCTCTAGAACTGACCGGTTTGATCGCCTTGCAGTCCAAGGGACTCGCAGGAGTCTTCTCCAGCACCATAGTTCAAAGGCCTCAATTCTTTGGCGCTCAGCCTTCCTTATGGTCTAACTTTCACAGCCATACGTTGCAACTGGGAAAACTATAGCCTTGACTATACACACTTTCGTTGGCAGAGTGATGTCTCTGCTTTTTAGTATGCTGTCCAGATTTGCCATAGCTTTCCTCCCCAGGAGCAAGCGTCTTTTCATTTCTTGACTGCACTCCCCATCTGCGGTGATCTTGGAGCCCAGGAAAACAAAATCTGTCACTACCTCAATTTCTTCCCCATCTATTTGCCAGGAATTGAGAGGACTGGATGGCGTGATCTTAGTTTTCTCAATAGAGTGGTATGCCATTAGAGTGGAGGGGTATAGTTCAGCTGAAATAGTAGATAGGTTTATGTATTTAATTAAGGCCATCCTTAACTTTTTCTCAGGAACTCAACTTTTGAGGCATATACTGTGTTATCCTCTTACACTCAGGAGCAATTCTGGCTGTAGTAAAAGGAATACAGAGTCTGCTGTCCCTAACATTGGATATCCCTGGGATTCGAACAGTAAAGCTGGCCCTAAAGCCCACCACACATTCTTCAAAGCATTTGAACCCGTTTTCCAGAAGAGAGGTGGGAGGAAAAGAATTGAGATCTGTTGTGTTGTAAATAAGTAGCAATAGCAATAGCAATTAGACTTATATACCGCTTCCTAGGGCTTTCAGCCCTCTCTAAGCGGTTTACAGAGTCAGCATATTGCCCCCAACAACAATCCGGGTCCTCATTTTACCCACCTCAGAAGGATGGAAGGCTGAGTCAACCCTGAGCCGGTGAGATTTGAACAGCCGAACTGCAGAACTGCAGTAAGCTGAAGTAGCCTGCAGTGCTGCATTTAACCACTGTGCCACCTCCTCTCAACTCTACCTTTTTCCTTAAAAGAGAGTTGTTTGCTGAAGCTCTGGGTCATTTTTATCTACCATCTGGGCTGCCTGGTTCCTGGAATGGTCTGTTGGCCATGGTGGTGGGGGGACACAATGAGTTCTTTGTGAGTTCTTTGTTGCATGCTATACCTCCACGCCTGTATTTCCTTCTCTCTCTTTCTTCCCCTTCCCCTTGTGCTGCTGTCATAGTCAGGCGTGGGACTCAGTCAGGCGTGGGACTCAGTCGGTTCATAGCAGTTTCGGGCGAACCAGTAGTTCTGTTGAGCATTTGGCCCCGCCCACACGCCCCTGCACTTTCCTGTCCTATATTTCCCTGTTTTTTTAGCTCAGCTGATTCGCGCGGCACACCAGATTGCCAAGTGCCACTGTTTTACTCTCAGGTGCTGACATAGAAGGTAAGTTTTGAAGCTTTCAAAGGTCATTTTTTTGAATGCTGCACTCGTGCACTTACCAAACCGGTCGTTAAACCGGTTGCATCCCACCACTGGTCATGGTGTATTTCATGTCCCATTGCCTCTGATTCTGTCTCCTCTCAGCCAAGAAGACATCAGCATCCACAGATGAACAGGAAAATGCCAGCCTGCCAACCTCTGAAGAGACCCCACAAGCCTTACTACTTTTGGGATCCATCGAGTCCCCCCAGAAACAGATGGAAAGGAACGCGGCCCAGGTCCCTCTCCCTCCTTCCTCACTTCCAGTTCCACCACCCAAGATTGCACCCAAAGTCTCGAAGATTGTACCAGGTGAGTCTCATGCAGCCATAGGGAGCTGACTTTTATTAGAAGGAAGACTGATCAGTCATGGAGTCATGAGGATGGGAGAAAATCTCACAGATGACGGAGGAAAGGCGTAGTCCATAGTTTAAAACAGGGTTGTCCAAACTTGGGAACTTTAAGACTTGTGGACTTCAACTCCCAGAATTCCCATCGCTGGCTGGGGAATTCTGGGAGTTGAAGTCCACAAGTCTTAAAGTTCTCAAGTTTGGACAACCCTACTTTAAAGAAACTGATAGTTTCCATGTAGTGTGTGAGGAGTACCTTATAATGAACATAGCTTACTTGCCTGTGCTGGTGATACATTTTACCATGGCAATTCTACCTTCAGTTCCATAATTTGTAGAATTAGAGAATGCTTAAGAACTGACATGTTTGAGAACTGCCATTTGGTTGATAACATACAGTGACACTTTGACAGCTGACGTCATTTTAGATGTGGTACTTCTCAAGGACCAAACAGACGAGACGCGAAGGCTCTCTTCTGACCAATCCAAATTCACTTCTAAATCCCAATTCAGATTTCATATTCAAAAATGCACAGTTCAATCAAGGCTGCAGGAGATGGAACAGCTGACATCTGAGTGTGATGCCTATCTTTGTATGGTGGTTCGGTTGAACAAAGAACTGGATCCCAGGCAGAAATCAATAGGCTGTCAAAAAAAATAAAATACTAGAGGAACATTTAGCTTGGGTTAATGTGACCTGTTCTTCTGGATGACAGAGGCTGAAAAATCCCTACAGCAACGTTCATGTAGACCAGAACCAACTTAGGTAGTCTAAGATATGTTTATATATTGTCCTGTTTCTCGGGAAAGTTGGAGGGCTTGTTTTTGATAGAGAAAGAGAAATGGATTGGGAAGTTGGAAGATCTCTGGGCAGGTTATATACCATATTTTTCAGAGTATAAAACTCACCGGAGTATAAGACGTACCAAGATTTTGAAGAGGCAAATTGAAAAAAAAAAGTTTTTTCACTCTGCATACCTGCCAAAAACAGCCCGTTTTTCATCAAAAAAAGGGCATGAAGAGCCTTTAGGAGGATTATAGTGTGCTCCTGGGGACTGGGGCCCAAAAATGAGCAAGAAATGGCTGATTTTTCGTGAAAACAGCCCAATTTTTGTCAAAAAAAGGGCATGCATAGCCTTTAGGAGGCTTATAGAGTGCTTCTGGGGGCTGGGGGGGGGGAAACGAGCAGAAAACGTCCCATTTTTTGCTCATTTTTACCCTTCCCAGCCCCCATCAGCACTCTGGAAGCCTCCTAAAGACTATGCATGGCCATTTTTTGCAAAGGGGGTGGGGTTTCGGGAGGCCAAAAATGCTGTATTCAGGGTATAGGACGCACCCAGATTTTCACTCTCTTTTTTGAGGGAAAAAGGTGCATCTTATACTCCAATACTTTCATATCAGGATGAAATCATTATAAAGTATCATTGGATTCTCTGACACTGTGATAATTCTTAGGGCGTGTATGTTCAAGGCGACTTGGGCCAATCAACCAAACTTTTCGCTGATGGAATTATTTTGTTTCTTCTCTTGAGCTTATTCTAATTCTAATCGTTGACATCCTAGCATCCAAACAAATGGAAACTTCAGGACTTCTCATTGTAGATTCACACTATGAATTTAAGTGCTGTGCCATACATGCATAGCCTTGCCAAAGAGAACGATCTCTACATGTAGATAGCTGCAGATCCAAAGCAGATGCTAAATAGAAATACAGCATTGTTCCAGTTAAAACTACAATAGAGAAGAATATGCCTAGGCAACTAGATTTACTACTTTGAAGTCTACTTTCTAAATGCTGTTCGCTTTCCCTACTTAGAGTTATCTTTAAACTAGACCCTTAGGGCATCTTCAAACACCTATTGCCACTACAACTGAGTCCATCCACCAAGCTGCTGATTGTCTTTTTCTCTTTCTTTCCAGCTTTCCCAACCTTAGAGCTTTTCTCCAGCATTAGAACCTTTTCCAAAAAGCTGGGTCTTTGCATAATGTGTCTGAAGTAGGGTAATTTGAACCTGGACATTTGTATCTCCAATGAGAATTCTGTGTTGATTTTTCTGATCATCCATTGTTATGTTTTCTTGGCCATTCATGGTGCTCTCAGAAGTCTTCTATAATACAAGTCTTCAAAGAACTCAGTACTCTTCCTATCCAGCTTTTCAAAGCCCCACTCATACATCTCAGTAAAAAGTAAGAGTTACCTGGGAAGACATCATAGTGTTGCCCTATGAAGTTCTTCTTTTAAACCTCACGTCTCACTGGTATCCAGAAGTAGGTGGCAAAAATCTACAATTTTTCATCTCCTTGCACCTCAAACAGCAGCATACTGCTTTTTCCCCCCCTTTTTCTTTCCCAAGCATGTTTTAAGGGATATTGAATTAAATATCCTGTGAAATAGACTATTTAATAAGCCCTAAGCCTGAAGCTCTGGCATACATGAAATGCTTTTCGGTTTCACTCGTATGGTAATACGCAGCCCTCTACTTTCAATCAGAATCCATATTTATGAAGACATCCATCACGGTGCATATTTTAGAAATGATATCGGGGTTATGCCAATATACCTCCAAAGTAAATTACAGCAAGAATTCACATGGTGGGGCTGCACAGATCTCTCTCGGAGATTTACTTCAATGAAGGCTTGAGCAAAGCAACCCCCTCAATTTTTTTCTTCCTGATTCAATAGAGTCCTCATTTCTAAGAGCAAATGAAGACTCTCCTTCCCATAGTGTTGCAGATGCTGGGAGAAGCACCTGCAAACTGAGAGGATGGTTTGGTTGCCTGCATTACAAAGATTTGATGAAAAGTGATTCAACTGTGGTCATTTGGTTAGCTGTAGTTTCTTGGGGACAGAAGTATCTAGAGGAGAGTTTAAAAAAATAAAAGTCAGGAAGGCAGCTGCACTCATACAACTGAAGTCTCTCCCCGCTTTTTTGCACGCATCCCAAGTGAAATGTACAAAGAAATGTATGCCCACGCCTTTGCATAATTGCTGTCAGGCCCCAAAAACCAAGAATGACACGGGGCATGACTTCTGAGTACTTCCTTTATTGTTATTCACCTACAAATAGAAATCTTGCCGGACTAAAGCAATTCTCTGCAATAGTTATAGATATACTCTGCGAATTGCTAGAGAGGTGCGGTGGCCTAGAGGTGGAGCGCTCACCTCACAATCAGGAGCCTGTGAGTTCAATCCTTGGTAGAGGCAGACATTTCTCTCTCTGGGCCCAATGAGAATATAGCTGTTGAACAAAACTCCACATTGGCGACAAGGTAGGGCATCCGGCCAGTAAACACTCTGCTATCTCCATTCAGTTGCCCAGACTCCTCCCCGCAAGGGATTGTGGGGTTGTTAAAAGGAGATGATGATACCCTGTGAATTGCTAGGGAGGGTCTGACTTTGCTTCTTCCTGCCTACCAGAGAGATTCCAAGCTCTCCTGTCTCTTTGCCTTCAGGGAAACAACCCCTCCCTCCTGCAACTCTGGACTTGCAGCCCCCCCCCCTGCCTTTTTTTTAAAGTTGCCCTCCCAATAAAGAATGAGGGCAAGAGAATTTCCAAGATTTGCCCTTTGGAAGAAGTCAGTTAAAGAGCAGTGGCACAGATGTCCTTTCCCCCCCTGTGTGGAATGAATGGAAACCTGCCGTTTGCATCCCACCACGAATGACCTTTTCTGATTTTCTTTCCAGCTGCAGGAAGTGAAGCTGATGAGACAGCCTTGAAATCTCCCCCATCCACTATCTTGAAAAATTACGTAATTGTTGGCTCCTCCCAACACTCAGGACAAGCTGTTCCCTTCCAGTCCTCAGGACCGAAAGTCTCCGATCCCCACCTCAGAGGGCAGCATACGACGCCGGCTGGATCTCCTCACCTGGCTGCTGTCCACCTACCATTACCTCCTAGTCGAGTCATCGAGGAACTTCACAGAGCCTTGGCCACGAAACATCGGCAGGATAGGTAAACACTTGCAATACTCTAGTATAGATCTATTTCTAGCTATTTAGCTCTCATCAGCTAGCCATACCCTTGCTGGGATTCGAACTTGGGCTGTTTTTACATATTAGGCAGTTATATTAACCTCTAAGCCACAAGCTTATCAGCTGAGCCAGGAGAATGATTAAGTGTCAAAGCACCTGGTATGCACATACGTGTGTGTGTGTTCCAGCATAACTCTGGAACGCCTCAAGCAATTTCAACCAAACTTGATACACAGATGGTTTACTCTCTGGAAACAAATACTGTGGGGGGCAAGACACCCCTTACACCCCTCGGGGTGTGTGTTCTGTTAAGATACAGCCTGTTCTGCCATAAAATGGCTTCTACTGTACAGGGCAGTGGAGTTGCCATGGTAACAGCTTCACAGTACTCCACAAGGGGGCTCCCTCTGGTAAGGGAGAAAACCCAACATTAAAAATTACACTTGTTCCGGACATTTCCCCCCTATAAATAAATACCGGGGCAATGCCAGGTTATCAACTACTATCTGATACAAATCTAAGAATGACATGATTCATTCTTAGAATTTCTAATCCAGGACAGAAACAACCTAGAACTAAGGAGAAATTTCCTGACAGTGGGAATAATTAATCAGTAGAACAACTTGCCTTCAGAAGCTGTGGGTGCTCCATCACTGGGGGCTTTAAAGAAGAGACTGGACAGCCATTTGTCTGGAATGGTATAGGATTTCCTGCTAGAGCAGGGAGTTTGATTAGAAGACTTCTAAGGTCCCTTCCAATTCTCTTATTCTGTTACAATAAATCCATGGAACAGTTGGCCTCCCACAATCCTGTGTTCTTCATCGCTGAAAGTTTTCAGGAAAAGATTGGACAGTCATTTGTGCAGGATGATATGGTCTCCTGCCTCCAAGGTCCCTTCCAGCCCTATGTTCTATGATTCAGATGCTTATCAAGTGGCAAGCTGATTTCTATAGTAGAAGAGTTGTCAGGCCCAAAGCCTAGAGAGGAGACAGCAAAATTCAGTTGAGTCTGAGCCTTTATTTGCTTACACCCAATGGACAGAATCTTGCCAAACTAAAGCAATTACCTTTTAACCTTCTAGACATATCCTGGGAGATTTTAGGGTGTGGCTACCCTGAACCTATGGAGGAGATTATTTATAGCTCAGGAGTGAATTGTGGGTTCCTTGGTGCTCACTAGCATTGGTTGTTTTCTTGCAGACATTTCACTGCCCAACTAGTCGGGTAATGAAATGTCTTCAAGAAAACAACCAAGCTCAGAGACCACCAAGAACGCCCACAGTACCTGAACCTCTTCCCCCCTCCCGTATCCAACTCAGGGATATATACTCTCTTCATCCAGACTCCTTCCTGGGAAAACTCTTTGTTGCCAAAACTCTCCCCCACTATTCCTCCAGGTCGGGGGTGAGATTCACAAATTTTAACAACCGGTTCTCTGCCTGGTTCCTGCATGGGTGTGGCCATGGTGGGTGTGGCCTACTCAGCCTGGTGCACCATAGCAGGGGAGGGGGGGTGTTTTCACCCTCCCAAGCCTCTGGAGGCCCTCCAGAGGCCAGAAACAGACTCATTTCCTGGACTTCCAAAACTTCCAGGAGGCCCATTTTTTGCCCTCCCAGAGCCTCCGTGTAGGCCATACACTTACTTGGCATCCAGAGTGGGCCACATGGACACTCCTGGGAGGGGAGGCATGGGTGGGGCCAGCCAGTCAGTCCTTGCAGCTACCGTTTTGGCGAACCTGATGTAAAATTAGCATCCAGTTCATCCGAACTGATCCGAAGCGGCTAAATCCCACCCCTGCTCCAGGAGCACATTCCATCACATGAATAGAGTAACCCACCTCACCATATTGTAGAGGTGGTAATACCGAAGTTTTGAAGGAGGCCTGACTAATAGAATCTTGGTGTTCTTTCTCCAATAAGGAAGCCAAGCAAACAGAGGGACTTGGGTAGAATGATGGAGGCAATACTGGATATGGTAGAGAGGTGCATCCAATTCAGATTTTTTTTTAATGCAAATGTGCTGAAGTCTTGGCTCCCGGACCAGAAGCACATTGGTGGGCCTTTACTTTGCATTTTTCAGAAACGTGTGGTGCAGTTGACAATGGAAAAGCCTGCGTGACTTTTGTAGGACAAAAGGAAAAATGTGCACAGCAGGGTGGGCATTAGAGGGAAACACGCAGGAAACTAGATTATATAAGGAAAAGAAAGTATATTAAGAAAAGTGGGTTCCTGAATGCATCTGCTAGGAGAAATGAAATGTTAAGTGAACCTCTGTGGTTGTTGAGTGGATCATGCAGGTATTAAGCAAATTTGGTTCTGTCAGAAGCCCGCTGGGAAGAAGACAAATGTATGAAAAAGTGATCAGATGTTTGTGAGGATGGTTTTGTGGCTGAAGGTACACACTGATGGGGAAACCAGGAAATACTCAGAACCTGAACAAAACCAAAATTCTGCATTAGAACCATAGAAGTACAGGTAGCCCTCGACTTACGACCACAGTGGAGCCCAAAATTTCTGTTGTTAAGTGAGACATTAGTTAAGTGAGCTTTGCCACATTTTACGACCTTTCTTATCATACTTGTTAAGTGAACCACTGCAATGGAGAAGTTAGTAACCTGGTTAAGTGAAGCTTCCCAACTGACTTTGCTTTACAGAAGGTCACAAAAGGTGATCACAAGATCTTGGGACACAGCAACGGTCATAAATATGAACCAGTTGCCAAGCATCTAAATGTTGATCCCACAATAACGAGGATGCTGCAACGGCCGTAACTGTGAAAAACGGTCATAAGTCACTTTTTTTCAGTGCCGTTGTAACTTTGAATGGTCATTAAATGAACTGTTGTAAGTTGAAGACTACCTGCTGAACTCAGAAAAAACCTCAGATGCAACCCTAGAAAATGCATAGGTGTTCTGACCGAGGTTTCCCAAGAGCATGAAGCAAACTCCTTGTCCTGACAAAAAACTCTTTTATTAATTTACTGTAAATTCTGGTCATTCACATCCAGCAAAGTCTTTCAAGGGAGGATTTACAGTCACAGACCTTATCTGGCTTGGAGAGCTGCCAGGCTGATATCTGCAAAACTTGGCAAGGAGTCTCAGAGAGTCACGAAACAATTAGGTGAACTAATTGTCTCCTGCAAACCCACTCCCCTTTCGCTCCTCTTTTATTTCCTCTGGAAAATTCATCATCCACCTGTGGCCTTACTCCCAAGTCGACTCCTGTTCTTTAGCTGATCCCTTCATCTGGCAACTCTGCGCATGCGCACACTGGGAACAGGCTCCAGCTGTTTGTCTGCCTCACTGATGCCTGACTCTGAAGGCAGCTGATAACTGGCATATGGCTCTGGCCTCCTCTCTGTCTCTGACACAGAGCCTTCATCACAGCCTTCCCCAGACTCCAGGACTGGCCCATGTTCCTCCCCAACCTCCTCACTGTCTGAATCTGCTGCCAGACCATAACATTAGGTGACTGACCCATATTTTGTGATAGCGTGCTTCCTTTGCATTTATTTTTTGGGAGGGTTATTTTCCATAAAGTGATATACGATCAGAATATGGATGTTTTGTTTTAATTAAGGTTTATATTAGAAACACACATGCTGTTCTTTGAAAAGGTCAGCCGTGCATGCCATGTTAGCATATTTCAGATTCATCACTGTCATCTTGTACCTTCATCTTGTGGTAGATATTCAGAGCTCAGCTTCCCCATCTTGAACGCTGAAATCTCCTGCCACCTACGCCACAGCTCCCTGCCTTGTGCTTGGGAGAACATGTTGCAAGCGCTGATCCCTGGTCTGAAACCCAATGCCGTTTGCGTTTTGTCTCCAGCTTTCATGGAAGAGAAAACAAAGCGTCTCCCAAAAAACGAATGGAGATCCGTTTGTCCAGAACATCCAGCACTGAACACGGCAAAGAGAAGGATGGCTCAATGAGTTACAACAGCGATCCAGAAAACAAATGGAATTTGGTGAAGGAGTCGGATGAGAACAAAGAAAACCTGATCATGGACTCTGAAATCAAGGATGATACGGTTTTCTATGAGGACGAAGAAGTTTTGAATGATTCCATAATTTCTGGTAAGAAAAACCCCTTTATGAACCTTCTACCAAGCCTTCCATCCTTCTGAGGTGGGTAAAATGAGGACCCAGATTGTTGGAGACAATATGCTGACTCTGTAAGTCGCTTAGAGAGGGCTGTAAAAGCACTATGAAGCTATATATGTCTAAGTGCTTATTCTATTCTATTCTATTCTATCCCATCCCATCCCATCCCATCCCATCCCATCCCATCCCATCCCATCCCATCCCATCCCATCCCATCCCATCCTATCCTATCCTATCCTATCCTATCCTATCCTATCCTATCCTATCTTATTCCCATAGTGGCACGGTGGTTAGAATGCAGTACTGCAGGCTAACTCAGCTCACTGCCAGCAGTTCGATCCTGACTGGCTCAAGGTTGACTCAGCTTTCCATCCTTCTGTGTTGGCAAAACGAGTACCCAGATTGTTGGGGGGCAATATGCTGACTCTGTAAACTGCTAAGAGACGACTATACAGCACTGTGAAGCGGTATATAAGTCTAAGTGCTAAGTTCCTAAATAAATAAAAACTTACCCTGAAAGATTGGTCCATGAAGATGTCTCCTGGTGATGAATTTATGGGGTTTTCTGAGCTTGGTTGTTTTCTTACAGGCATTTTGTTACTAGAAATATCAACCATGCTCCGAGAACATCAAGAGTTTGACAGTTCACCCTGAGCTACATACAGAAGGATCTGCCATCCATACATGATTCTTTATCCCTGAAGTTTGTTATCCCATGGATGCTGCTGTCCAATCCTGAATCATTGTTCTGCCTCTTTTCTTTGAAGTTTTATTTTGTTGCATTCCATTTCCTGTGCCATCTCTATTTTCTTCTCCAGTATGGCTTACCTGGCTCTTTCTCACTTTCGTTTCAGACTTTCTTCCTCCTGGACAATAGTTGCATTTTGTTCTTTGGATTATATAAAATACCACAGTGATAGTCCTTGAAGGATGAAATAGTCTCTTTCTTTTCTGCTCTGTATTAGTTCTGGGTAGGACACATCACTCTTTGTTGATTACTTACTCTGGCACTTCTGTCTTCTTATGTTTTGCTGCCCTCCCTTGGAGTCACATTTGAACTGCATCTCTGATAAGCGATTTTCAATTCACCACCTGGCCAATATTCATTCGTTCAAATACCTTTTTGTCATCTCCTTTGCAACCTTTAAATAATCCATCTAGTCATCAGAAAAGTCTCTGGAGCAATTCAAATGCTCCTACAATTACATTGAAAGCAACTACAGTTAATTTTGTCTTTTCTCTCTGGTTATTACCCAGATGATTGTCGTAGTGATATTGGTGTTGTAATGCTCATCCACCAGGAGACTTAACTTCACATTCCGAATTATCGTGAAGTTTCCTTTTTCAGAAACAAATTTAGCAATCTCGGTGGCATCTGCGGGCATCATGTTGAATGCCCTCCTTCAATGATTTATTTTAAGTTATTTTATTTATTCCCCACCTTTATTGTTTATTTCCCACCTATATTATTTTGATAAACAACGCAAGGTTATTTAATAAACTTAGTTAATACCCCCTTCCTCCTCCTCTTTTCCCCATAACAGAAACTCTGTGACATGAGTTGGGCTGTGAGAGATTGACTGGTCCAAAGTCACCAGGCTGGCTTTGTTGCCTAAGGTGGGACTATAACTCATTGACTCCTGGCGATTGGTCCAAAGTCACCCAGCTGGCAGGACTAGAAGGCAGGACTAGAGCCGAGGTGGCGCAGTGGTTAAATGCAGCACTGCAGGCTACTTCAGCTGACTGCAGTCCTGCAGTTCAGCTGTTCAAATCTCACCGGCTCAGGGTTGACTCAGCCTTCCATCCTTCCGAGGTGGTAAAATGAGGACCCAGATTGTTGGGGGCGATATGCTGACTCTGTAAACCGCTTAGAGAGAGCTGAAAGCCCTAGGAAGCGGTATATAAGTCTAACTGCTTTTGCTATTGCTATTGCTAGAACTCATAGTCTCTACCCTGGTGTCTTAACCACCACACCATATTGACGCTTGACATCTCAATGACGTCTCCTCCAACTCTGTCGCAGTCTGTCCTAATTTAGAAGTCCAGTCTTTAACAAACTTGAACAGTTTTTATTCATTGTCCTCTCTAAAGGATTCCATTCAGTCTCATCTTGTTTTACCTTTTTGTTTTGTCCGTGATGTCAGGGTTCCAAGTAATGCACCCATAGCCAACAGAACTCCGAGCCAAGAAGGTTCCTCAAAGAATAGTTTTATTGGAGATTTCATATGGGCACAGGCTGGTGAAAACCGACTCTGAATATTCCCACGGTTTTCACCAAATTTAAAGTAAAAGTTTCCCCTCTTTCCCAAACAATCAGTCACATGGTCCAGTCAGGGTCCCGTCCAGTAGCCTGGCGATATCGTTCCTTCTCTCTCCAGCCACCTGTCGGAATGTCCTTAGTTCCCAGGGGAAAGTATTTTGTTTTGGCTATTAACTCCAACTACCTCTATTCCCCCCTCCCTATTCCTCATCTCCAGTGTGGCAACACTGAAGCCTAAAAATGGCCTCAGTCAGGTCAACTTCAGAGTTGACACATGATACCTGAATTGTTGTGATTTCCATTATGCCCTAGAACTCTGATTCTTGCTTAGCCGTCTTTCGGTGTTAAATCCAATCATTTTTCTGATGCTTACATGTGAGGAAGCTCCTTTTCTCCCACTGGGATGTCTTCCACCAGGAACTATCCAAACTTATTTTCTATTTTCAGAGTAAGAGCAAGCATGGGCAATCACTTTTCTTTTTTAATTCCTTCAACCCTACAATCTCCATCTAGCCCTTTAATATTTCATACAGATGCTTCATTCAGTCTTGACAGGGCAAGGACCAAAATTTCCTTCCAAGTTCTTTTTCTCTTCTTCCATTTTTCTCACCCATTAATGTTCACTCTGTTTGGATAATTACCTACCTGCTGCTTTCTTGTTCTTTTTGCTTTCTTTTGTTTTTCCCTTCTTCATTGTTTATTTTTGCTATCCGGTTCAGTTACATTTGAAGAGAAGATCATGCAATTCACAGACATAGGAGCACGCACTCTACATGGGGCAGCTCTTGAAGAGCATTCGGAGACTTCAGCTTGTCCAGAATGCAGCCGCACGAGCGATCGTGGGTGCACCCCGGTACACCCACGTTACACCTATCCTCCACGAGCTGCACTAGCTGCCTATTGGTCTTCGGATATGCTTCAAGGTGCTAGTCGTCATTTATAAAGCCCTTCATGGTATTGGACCTGGGTACTTGAGAGACCGCCTGCTGCCAATTACCTCCAACAGACCTATTAGATCCCACAGACTAGGCCTCCTCCGAATTCCATCTACCGGCCAATGCCGATTGGCTACCACCCGGAGGAAGGCCTTCTCTGTGGCTGCTCCGGCCCTCTGGAACGAGCTCCCCATGGAGATTCGGACCCTTACCACCCTTCAGGCTTTCTGCAAAGCCCTTAAAACCTGGCTGTTCCGACAGGCCTGAGGCTGACGAGTTTCTGTCCCCGCTCGAATTGTGTGGTTGTTGATTGTTTTTAAATTGTTGTTGTTGTTTGTCTGTTGTTTTCCTCCTGTTTGTATCCCCCCCTTACTTTGGTTTGTGAGCCGCCCTGAGTCCCTCTGGGAATAGGGCAGCATAGAAATGCAATAAATCAAATCAAATCAAATCATATGCAGACTTCAGCCTAATTTCAAAAAGTGCACCCCAGTGTTGACCTCTGGAAACAGAAAACAGTTCTTGCTGCAGGAAAAGGGTAGGCAGAGCTGGAGGGTGGAGTTAAATGCATCATCAGTTTGGAGTCCTTGCAAGACAGCCAAGTCCACCCCCCTTGAATTCCGTTGATTCTTGTCTAGACGCCAATTTAATGCTGACCATTAGTTGACTAGATTATTTTATATAGACGTGAGCAATACATCTGTGCCTGAAAGTGTCAGGCACAAAGGACCATTAGTTGAGTTGTAGCTACAACTCAACCAATGGTCCTTTGTGCCTGACAGTTTCCTAGCCAAAAAATGTCTATCTGAGTAGGTAGGTAGGAAGGAAGGAAGGAAGGAAGGAAGGAAGGAAGGAAGGAGAGGTAAGAAAGTAGGAAGAACACTAAAGAAAAACACAAATGCGCTTTGGTCTTCAGTTACAACAGAAGAAGCTTCTTAAATATGTAGTGAAATGTTTCCAAAAGAAAAACCAAGAAATTCCAGTTTCCTTTTGGGAAAAAAACCTCACCTTTGGAATATACAGCAGCCCCAGCAGATAACAAGCAATCTACTTAAGACGATAAATGTAAACCTGCTGGAAAGTTATCAGGATCAGTGATTATAGGAGAGCTACACTTTTTAAACCACCCACCCGACCAAGATTTGTTTCATTGAACCCTGCAAAAATATATGAAAGTGGTCAAGGAGTCTTTTTAATTTAGTGGTAACCAGGAATAAATCTTTTTTTATTGTACATTTGGGCTTCTTGTTAATTATTTCAGCTAAGAGGCTCAGGCTTTCATTGTCAAACCACAGAGGTCACAAGGGAGATAATGATATCTCCATAATATCTTGGACTGCAGCTTCCATATTTTGTTGCAATGATATTATTGAATAGTTGCAGGAATTGGATATGGCTAGTCAGGAGTGGAATCCAGCAGGTTCTGGAGAACCTGAGTAGCGGAAAATTTGAGTAGTTCAGAGAACCGGCAAATGCCACCTTCGGCTGGCACCAGAGTGGGGTGGGAATCAGGGGTGGGTTGCAGGCAGTACCCCCAGTATGGGTGTACCGGAGCCTGCCCAGAGCACTGGATACCATTCCGGTACGGTGCTCCGGAGGGTCCACCTGCCCACCTGAGCTCCTTACCTGTCTTTTAAGGCTGCACGACACTCCGTGGAGCAGCTGGAGCATCACGGAGGCTCGTGGAGGCGCTAAGATGTCCATGTGGACGCCCCCGGGCCCGTTTCAATTATACTGGTAGGAATGAGATCCGGAACCCACCACTGGTGGGAATGGAGATTTTGCAATATCCTTCCCCTGGAGTGGGGAGGGAATGGGGATTTTACAGTATCCTTCCCCCAGCCACTCCCACCAAACCATGCCCATAGAACTGATAGTAAAAAAAAATTGAATTTCACCACTGTGTCTAGTCTAGTGAAAAGAAGGACTGGGGGTGACATGACAGCAGCATTCCAATATTTGAGGTACTGCCACAAAGAAGAGGGAATCAAGCTATTCTCCAAAGCACCCGAGGGCAGGACAAGAAGCAACGGGTGGAAACTAATCAAGGAGAGAAGCAACCTAGAACTAAGGAGAAACTTCCCGACAGTGAGGACAATTAACCAGTGGAACAACTTGCCTTCAGAAGCTTTAGGTGCTCCATCACTGGAGGCTTCTAAGAAGAGACTGGACAGCCACTTGTCTGGAATGGTATAGGGTTTCCTGCTTGAGCAGGGGGGTTGGACTAGAAGACCTCCAAAGTCCTTCCAACTCTGTTATTCTGTTAGAGGTAGTCCTAAACTTACAACAGTTCATTTAGTGACAATGGTACTGAAAAATGTGACTTATGACTATTTTTCATAATTACGATCTTTGCAGCATCCCCATAATCATGTGATCAAAATTCAGATGCTTGGGCACTGGTTTGTATTTATGACCTTTGCTGCCCCAGGGTGATATGACTAGCTTTCGTGACCTTCTGATAAGCAAAGTCAACGAGGAAGACAGGTGCACTTAAAAACCAGGTTACTAATTTATCAACGGTAGGATTAGGATTAGGATTTATTTCATTTATATGCTGCCCTTTTCCCCGAAGGGGACTCAGGGCGGCTCACACCTCAGTCAAGGGAAAAGGAGGTACAAACAGGGGATAAAAAAGACAAACAAACAATACACAATTTAAAAACACACAACAACCATACCATTCGAGAAGAGGGGGCAGAAGCTCTTTAGCCCCAGGCCTGCCGGAATAGCCAGGTTTTAAGGGCTTTGTGGAAGGCCTGGAGGGTGGTGAGGGTTCGAATCTCCACGGGGAGTTCGTTCCAGAGGGTCGGAGCAGCCACAGAGAAGGCTCTCCTCCGGGTAGTCGCCGGGTAGTGATTCACTAACTATGGCAAGAAAAGTCATTAAATGGGGCAAAACTCACTTAACAGAAATTTGGGGCTCCACTGTGGTCGTAAATCACGGGCTACCTGTCTTTTGTTATTCTGCTGTGTTTCCAGTAGGAGGGAAATTTTTCATTTTGGGCACTGGGTGGCAGTAGGTTCATTGAACAATGGACGAGAAAGCTCAATTGGCATTTTAAATGTGTGATGTAAAGATGTGGGATTCCCATGAATTCATCTACCCGCAGGAAGATTTTCTCCCGTGTATTTCTTTTTCAGTGTTTGTGTGTGTGTCCCTATATCTAAAACAGAGATTTGGCCTTCTTGTATCTACATGACTTCTTGTAGTCATGTTGATTGTGTTTAATAGTGTTTAGTAGTCATGTTGAAAGCCAACACAGTTCTAGGCTGCATAAACAGAGGGATAGACTCAAGATCACGTGAAGTGTTAATACCACTTTATAAGGCCTTGGTAAGGCCACACTTGGAATACTGCATTCAGTTTTGGTTGTCACGATGTAGAAAAGATGTTGAGACTCTAGAAAGTGTGCAGAGAAGAGCAACAAAGATGATTAAGGGACTGGAGGCTAAACATATGAAGAATGACTGCTGGAATTGGGTACGTCTAGTTTAATGAAAAGAAGGACCAGGGGTGACATGATAACAGTGTTTCAATATCTCAGGGGTTGCCACAAAGAAGAGGGAGTCAAGTTATTCTCCAAAGCACCTGAGGGTAGAACAAGAAGCAATGGGTGGAAACTAATCAAGGAGAGAAGCAACTTAAAACTGAGGAGAAATTTCCTGACAGTGAGAACAATTAATCAGTGGAACAACTTGCCTCCAGAAGTTGTTAATGCTCCAACCCTGGAAGTTTTCAAGAAAATGTAGGATAACTGTTTGTCTGAAATGGTGGGGTTTCCTGCCTAAGCAGGGGTTTGGACTAGAAGACCTCTATTCTATTCTATTCTATTCTATCCTCAGACTACTTGCATAATTGTAATTATGGGGATAGTAACTGGAACAAATACAAAATTCTTGGAGCAACTCACAAAATTTATCTTTTATCCTTGGCCCTCCCATTCCAGCTTTATTTCCAATTCCCCTTTCCCCCGAACCAATTCATCCATCCATCCTTCCACAGGTGGAAAAACTAATATGGATTGTTTTTTCTTCAAAGTTTCCCTTGAAATAAGCTCAATTCTCAATGACTTGGTAATAATGTGGAAAGGACTCTTAAGGGCCTCTGTAGTATCATGGTGAAAAAGTTGTACTTCTCTTGGGAAAATCCAAGACGGAGCCCACCTTCAACTGTGAAAATTTCCTCTGTGGCATCAAACCAGTCATTCTTTTTCGCACCCTCATACTTTTAATAACACATAATTCTGTTGTTTTTGAAATAGATGGCCTTGGCTGGGATGTATCATAAAATGATCCCATCCTTTTTAAACAACAGAAACGCGCATATCGGAATGAAGGGAAAATTAGGTGAATCATTAAATACACCACCAAAAATCACTTACTAAAATTGCTCTAAGTTCAACCCATGTTGCGAAACATTGAACTTATTTTACGATAAGATTGCATGGAATTGCTGTCAAAAAAAAAAGAGGCGCTATTAACCTGGAAACAACTCAGGAAAGTTCAGCTAAGGATTTTGAAAATATCCCCCGAGTTGAGAGTGATTCAAAGGTTTTAAAAAATGTACTTTATATTTTATATAGTGTAATCTGATTTGAAGTATAGCCAAGTACAGAAATTCTCTGAATCATTGAGGCTTCTGAACTGCATTCTGGCATTAATAGAAGTAGTCCTTGACTTAAAACCAGACGTAGCATTCAGCCAGTTCTCACAGGTTCTGGAGAACTGGTAGCAGAAATTTTGAGTAGTTTGGAGAACCGGCAAATAGGCTGGCCCCACCCTCACTGTCTCCCAGCCTCCCAGCCTCCCAGATGATCTTCTTTTGTTGCCCTGAACAGGAGAATGAAGCTGGAAAGCAGGTTAGTGGGGTGCCGACGAAATGGGGATTTTACAGTAACTTTCCCTTGCCACGCCCACAAAGCCACGCCCACAAAGCCACACCATGCCCACAAAGCCACGCCCACAGAATCAGCAGTAATTTTTTTTAATCCCACTACCGCTTACAACCATTCGTTTAAAATCATTTGAAATCACAATGGCAATGAAAAGAGAAAAAAAGACATGATCTCTTGTCATATTTGCAACTATCCCCATATTCACTTGATCAAAATTCAGGCATTTGGCAGCCAGCACATATTTACAATGGTTACAGCCATCTATGACTACCATTTGTGACCTTCCCAGTTGACTTCTGCAAATGGAATACAAAGAATGGAATAGCACTAGCACTTAGACTTATATACCGCTTTACAGTGCTTTCAGCCCTCTCTAAATGGTTTACAGAGTCAGCATAATTGCCCTCAACAATTTGGGTCCTCATTTTACCCACCTCAGAAGGATGGAAGGCTGAGTCAACCTTGAGCCTGGTGAGATTCAATCTGCTAAATTGAAGGCAGCCGGCAGGCAGCAGAAGTATCCTGCAGTACTGCACTCTAACCACTGCGCCACCGGGGCCCACTGAGGGATGCAATAGAATGATCATAGAATAGAATAATCACTATTGTCACTTTTAAACTAATTGGCATACATTAAAATGAAATTTCATTCACAGCTCTCAATTGGTCACCCTTTCCAATATACACTACATAACCATGACAGAATAAATAAATAAATAAGTAAATAAATAAATACAAAATTATTCATGTACCCCAGTGGTGGGTTCCGGATCCTGGTCCCGGGGCCTGGTGTCCACCACATGAATGCACAGAGCGCACGGGCGTACATCTACAGCATTCCCATGCGCCCTTACCTCCTGCAATGCTCGGCGATGCCTCTGCGACACTTCAGCTGCTCAGTGGAACATCGCACAGGCACCGTACACTCCGTGCGCATGCGAGGAAGCGCCGAAGAGCTCAAATACAGGTAAGGAGGGCAGGAACGGTACCCGGTGCTCCCGACAGGCTCTGCTATGCCCGTACCGGGGCGTACCGCCTGTAACCCACCACTGATATACCCACATATATTATATGACATAGAGGAACAACACAGTCTAGTTTGGATGTATACATATACATGATGAGAAAAACGAATCTTGTGAGTTTACCAGATGGATGGCATAGGGAACAAAGCTGTTACAGAATCTTGTAATCCTGCTAGAAATATTTTCAAACCTTTTCCCAGAGAGAAGCAACAGAAACAGACCATGGTGTGTGTGTGTGAGAGAGAGGGTATTTAACAATGCTTTGAGCACTAAGCACTTAGCACTTATAAGCAGTATCCTGAATAATGGGAAGAGAGCTTCCTATAATCTTCTTGACTGTCCTCACCACTCTCTGTATGGACTTTCTATCTGAGGCACTGCTACCACCCAACCAAACAGTGATGCAGTTCGTTAAAAAGTGGCCAGGACAGAAAGATGTGGACATGGATAGATGGAGGAAGCCAAATTTGTTTAATGATCACATGATTCACTTAACAATTGTAGCGACCCAGTTAACAAACCATGGCAAAAAGGTTATAAAATCAGGTGTAACTGAACATCTGCGTTGTTTAACAGTAGAATTCCTGATCCCACTTCCTAAGTCAAGGACTAACTGTAGCTCCTTTGTGATTAACCCTAGTTCTTTCTATACAGACCCATTGGCAGAAAATATTTCTGGCATCCGCATGTTATATTTATTAATCGCAAGATAACTTTGCTATTTTAGGGCTCGTCTCCTTGACATGTTCCCATTGTCTTTCATTGCACCCTCCAGGTACGTTGCCAAGAAAATGCAAGAAAGAGCTTCTGGCAGTGAAGCTGCGGAATAGGCCAACCAAACAGGAGTTGGAAGATAGGAACATTTTCCCAAGAAGGACTGACGAAGAGAGGCAGGAGATCCGGCAACAAATAGAAATGAAGTTATCCAAGTAAGTCTAGTTACAATAAGACAAGAGGCAGCAAGTGGGGCTGGCGAGAGAATACATCTACTGCTTTTTTGTGTGATAAACTTTCTCGGCAATTCAGATATTTTGGGCTCCAAAAAGAGAGGGGCAAAACTGGTCCTCATTTGACAGGAGTCTTCAGACTTGTTTTAAGACTTTACGACTTGTGGACTTCAAATCCCAGACTTCTCCAGCCAATACGTCTAGAGTCCACGAGTCTTAAAATTGCCAAATTTGGAGACCTTTGTTTTAGAACAAAGAGGTTACTAAATTTTCCACAAATAAAACTGCATACCAATGGTTTCTCAGTTTTATTACCCTCAGTTGTTATACTGTTGTTCAGTAGACTTGTGAAGGATGGACAGAATTGAACTGTAGAAAAAAATAAAAATTTAATGTTTTGGGTTGTTGGATTTTCAATTACTGAAAATATGTGAAAGGATTGACCGTGTGAACTGGTAAATGTGGTTCCTGGCTGTTGGAGACATAACCTGTCTATCCTTGGGGTTGACCAGTATCTAGTGGAAAGTTGTGACTGGATGGTGGGGGGATGGATTCTGATAGTTGAGAGTGGACCATGTTTGAGACAACTACCATATTTTCAGACTATAAGACGCACCAGAGTATAAGACGCACAATGATTTTGAAGAGGTAATTTTTTAAAAAAATAGTTTTTGTACTCTATAGGCCTCCCAAACCCTCTGGATGCCTCATTTTTTGCAAAAAAAAGAGGGGGGGGCATGCAAAGCTTTGGGAGGTTCTTAGAGTGCTCCTGAGAGCTGGGGGGCGGGATGAGCAAAAAACAGCTCATTTTTCGCAAAAACAAAGGGGATGCAGAGGCTTTGGGAGGCTTGTAGAGTGCTCCTGGGGGCTGCAAAAATGGCCCATTTTTTGCTCCTTTTTGCCCTCAGGAGCACTTTGCAAGCTTCCCAAACCCTATGCATGTCCATTTTTGCAAAGGGGGTGGGGTTTCGGTGGGGTGGGGTTTCGGTAGGCCAAAAATACTGTATTCAGTGTATAAGATGCACCCAGATTTTCACCCTCAAGGTGTGACCTTGATGACTGAGAATCTCCATAGAGAAAGTGCAAGGCATCTACCTCTGATATACATGTTCATCCAACTGTGTTTTAAAGAAACCATTTACCACATATCTTTCACTGTCTGCTATCAAATTACCATAATGAAACAAACAAAATGTTTAAAAGTTATGATATTTATCAAGCACACCTAAATCATATTAAAGCAACCAAAATTGTTGTGGTCCTCCGGTGGCCTGCGGAGCTGACAGCAGAGTCGGACAGTAAGGAGGGTTGGGGAGGAACATGGGCCAGTCCTGGGTGCTGAGGAAAGCTCAGATGAGGGCTCCGCATCGGAGGCAGAGAGGGAGCTAGACAGCAGTGAGGCAGAGGAACATCTGGAGCCTGTTACCAGTGTGCGCATGCGCAGAGCTGCCCAAAGAAATGAACAACTAAGAAAGTAGGGTTGACTCAAGAGTAAAGTCACATCTAGGGAGTGATTGGCCCCTCCCATAGGAAACAAAAGTGGAACGAACAGGGAGTGGGATTTTGCAGGAAACAATTCGTTCATTGCTCTGGGAAGTTCTGTGTATGAGAAACTCTGTGCCACGTTTTGCTTTATTTTGTGATTGGACGTTAATTATCTGGCAGCGCTCTTAATGGAATAAGGTGCGTGTGGATAAACATTCCTTTGAAAGACTGTTTGATAAGCCTTGCCAACTGGGAATGAAAGGAATTCACGGTGCTGTGAATAAAAGAGGTTTTGTCGGGACCAAGACTCTGCTTCTTGCTTTCTAAGGAAGCCTGGCTCAGAACAAAAATATCTTTACAATCCCTGAGGCGTATCACAACTTCTGAGCACCCCTAATGTTTGGAAATTGAAAGTTGAGCATTTTGACACGCCTTTGGACCATGTGCAATAGCCCCAAAGGTGTTTTTCAATAGGCACCTAGACTTTTTTGTTTTTCTTTGAAGACGTTTTGCTTTTCATCCTAGAAGCTTCTTCGGCTGCAACTGAAAAAACCTCCAAGGGGCCTCAATGACTCTCTAAAAGGATGCAAATGAACAGATGTCTGCAAGGAGCATCACTCCTTCCATTCCCCACCATCCACTCCAGAGTTGAAGAAGCTTCTTGGACGAGAAGTGAAACGTCTTAAAGAGAAATGGAAAAAAGTCCAGTTGCCCCTTGAAAAAGTCCCTTTGGGGCAACCATGACCCAGAGGACAGAATCTCCATAGACGTTTGCAATAGCATTTAATGCCACTGCACTGAATATTGTTTTAAAATGTAATAAGTCATTTTAAAGGGAATTTATTCTTGGGCATTTCAAATGATAAACAATATAAATCCCAACACCAGCAAAAATTGCAACCCCAAATCTTTTTTTAACCCTTTTTCCATATGACACTTTCCTTAATTTTTTGAAATACACAAATGAATTCAATTGCAGGGATGTTCTGTGGCATGGATGAGGTCCATCTAGGTAATTGAAAACATTTTCGCCGGCGGCTGCAATTTGGCAGTTTGAATCTCACCAGGTTCAAGGTTGACTCATCCTTCCATCCTTCCAAAAGGATGGATAAAATAAGGGCCCCGATTGTTGGGGGAAGATGCTGACTCTGTAAACTGCTTAGAGAGGGCTCTAAGGCACTGTGAAGTGATATATAAGTCTAAGTGCTATTGCTATAATCCCCCGTTACGTTTTTTGAACTGACCTCTAAGACATGCTAAATGGACACTTTTCTATCGATATAAGTTTAGCACTTATTAATAATATATTTTTTTTAATCCATGCAGAACACACTTTCAGCAAATCGGATGCTGTGGAGTGTTTTGTAGGACAATTGTTCTTAATCCCCAATTTCAGTTCATATAGCAGGATCTCTTCTGCTCCAGCAATCCTCTTTCGCCATCTGCTTGGCCTCATTCAGGTTCTGTGCTATGGGTTATGTCATTTAGAAAGAAAATGCAGCTGAAAATATTAATCGGCAAATATTTTGCTCTTTAGACTTTGGAAACCTTTGGTGGGAATGCAGCTGTACTATTGGTAGGAAGCAAAGATTTTTTATCAAAACAAGAAAATATGTACCAACAAATGTGAATATTTGTAGCTCAGGGTTGAAATGAGGGGTCCTTGGTGCTCTCTGAGCTTGCTTGTTTTCTTGCAGTCATTTCATTACCCTAACCTGGCAACATTATTAGTGCTAGTAAGGAATGCTGTTTGCTGTCAGTTTATATTCTGGTGACTTGCCGGTCACATGTGGATGGAATGGTCTTAAGCAGAGGTGGGTTCCTACCAGTTCGCACCTATTCAGTAGAACCAGTTCGTCAAATCTACCGAGCCTGTTAGAAGAGGTTCCACCAGTGGACCCAGAAAGCAGGCCACACCTACAGAAGAGGTTCCAAATTTTTTTGAAACCCACCACTCACAGAGAGAGAGAGAGAGAGACAGACAGACAGACAGACAGACAGACACAGAGAGAGAGAGAAAGAAAAAGAAAGGAAGAAGTAAATAAAGAAAAAAGAAAAAAGAAAGAAAAAGAGTGAGAGAGAGATGAAAGAAAAAAAGAAAAAAGGGACAGAGAGACAAAAGGAAGGAAAGAGAGAGAGGGAGAGGGAGAGAGAGAGGGAGAGAGAGAGACAGAGAGAGAGAGAGAGAGAGAGAGAGAGAGAGAGAGAACACATGGCCGGCAAGCCACTCCCACAAAGGAGGCCACACCCACAGAGTAGGTTCCAAATTTTTTTGAAACCCACCACTGGTCTTAAGAGATTCTTTGGTTGGGCTGTTTACTGATGGCTCTTTGGCAGTTCCTTGATTGAGGTATTGTTTATTTGATTGTTGGTCTGAAGTTAACCTTGGAGTTAATTTATGATTTGATTTGATTTTGATTTTATTACATTTATATGCCGCCCTTTTCCCCAAGGGGACTCAGGGCGGCTCACAATTCAAATCAGGGTGATCTGGGTGCTGATCTGGGTGCTGATTGCTGGTGGAAAAACGTTGTTGTTAGTTGCGAAGTCGTGTGCAACCCATCATGACCCCATGGACAACATTCCTCCAGACATTCCTGTCCTCTACCATCCTCTGGAGTCCATTTAAGCTCACACCGACTGCTTTCATGACTCCATCCAGCCACTTCATTCTCTGTCATCCCCTTCTTCTTTCCCAGCATGAGGCTCTTCTCTAGTTAGTCCTTCCTTCTCATTAGATGGCCAAAGTATTTGAGTTTCATCTTCAGGATCTGGCCTTGTAAAGAGCAGTCAGGGTTGATCTCCTCTAGGACTGACCGGTTTGAAAGCGTGGCAGTCCAAGGGACTCGCAGGAGTCTTCTCCAGCACCATAGTTCAAAGGCCTCCATTCTTTGGTGCTCAGCCTTCCTTATGTTCCAGCTTTCACAGCCATATATTGCAACTGGGAAAACCAGTTTGAAGTGGTAGAGAATTGCTGGAGTCCTTTTGTTCTCTTTTTGGGCTGGTTGACTGTCTCTTTTGCATAATCTATAGTTGTTGTTAAGGTCTATGTGTCTATTGATGGCTGATTTGTCAGAATGCCAGACTTCTAGAACAAAAAGACCCAAGCACCTCTCCAGCAGTAATCAGCACCGAGATCAGCATAGATTAACTCCAAGGTCAACTTCAGATATCACCAAACAAGTAAACAATACCCCAATCAAGGAACTGGCAAAGAGCCATCAGTAAACAGCCCAACCAAAGATCCTCTAAGACCACCCCCACCAACACAGACAGGCAAGACACCAGTATATAAACTGACAGCGAAGAGCACTCCTTATTAGCACTGACGATGTTACCTAGTTTGGGTAATGAAGCTTCTGCAAGAAAACAAGCAAGCTCAGAGAGCATCAAGAACAAAAGTGTTCTGAACTTATGCAAGCCCACCTATGAAATATTTGAGCACGTTCAAGTATGGAAAGGGTAGAATGTCTGTTATAATCACAGGTAATCCTCCACTTACAACCATTTTTTTAAGTGACTGTTCAAAGCTACGACAGTGCTGGGAAAAAAAAGTGACTTACAACTGGTCCTCGCACTAAGAAGCATTGTGGCATCCTCACAGTCACAGGATCACATTCTAGGTGCTTGGCAACCAACTCATATTTATGATGGTTGCAGCATCCTGGGTCATGTGATCATTATTAGCAAACTTCCCAAGCAGCTTCCAACAAACAAAATCAATGGGGAAGCCAGCAGGAAGTATCACAAAATCATGATAACAATTGCAACAGTCATAAAATCAGGTGTAGTTACATGACGCATCGGACTGCTTGATGAGGAATTTTCTGGTCCCGAGTGTGGTCATGAGTTGAGAACTACTTGTATATGTTTTGTGATTCAAACCCCTCCACTACCACCACAAAAGAAACCCATGGCCTTATTTAATATGGGGTTGAGATGGCTGCAATGGGATAATGGGGCAAAGCATGGAGTTCACCCCATGGATGTGGGTTGCAGTGTTTTTAGTTTTTCCTGGGCTTAATAGTTAGTTAATTGGTAAGGAATGAATTCCTTTCCTAATTCTCACAATTCCCTTAACGGTCAGTTGGCCAGATTCTTGTATAGAGCTTAAGCTTGCAATAAATCTTTATACTCATTGGAACTGCCTGGATTTCTGATTTCCCCAGTGCTTGACATTAATCTGGCCAAGTGACATTTAAGAGAAATGCATGGGAGTTAGGAAAGGAATTTTAGGTGGACTGGACTTAGATATATTGCAGGTACACAGAGACTCATGATTTATGACATTATCCAGGTATTTACTTTTTTGCCCGAATACAATGCACTGTTGTTTATTTAGTAAACAGAGTTAAACAACCCATAGTTTAACATGATATGTAAATCCCGGCAAAGAAGTGTGTTATTGAGTCCTAGTGTATTAAATTTGCTTTAAAATTCTTTGAGAATATGGTGATCTTTTGTAATCTGATTCCTTTCCAGGAATCAATATAATCTAATTCCTTTTGTAATCCCTACCCCTTACTCAGCAAGCATGATCATTGCCAAGGCTCACACATTATGGAAACTATACACAAAACAGGTGTGTGTGGGATCTAAATAGGAAAGCTAAGTTCAAAATGATAATGCCAGCATTCTAAGTATCATGCAGAATTAAATCAGAGTCCAAGGCAAAACAATCCTTAAAGTTACAATTTAATAAGTCAGACATCTTAGCACATCTGTGAAATCCCAATTCTGGAAGTTACATCAGATTCCCACCCAGTTGAAAGTTCATGATCTTGTCCCCACACCCACAAATCCATCACACGGTCCAATCTTCTTCTTCCATGCTGGCATCTCCACCTAGCTGGTTCCGGTCAGGTGCAGAGGTGCGGAGACAAAAGATGACCTTGGGCTTCTAGAAAAGAATGACAACAACACATTCCACAATTCTACTCCTTTCTATTCCCCCCTCCCAACTACTACACTAATGAAACAGCATAATGAAACAAGAGAGAGTGTGGCAGGCCAAAGATCCTAAAAGGGATATAACTGCAGGCCTGACAGATAATTGTGTTCATCTTTAGCAATGACTTGATTCAAGTTGTTCAGTTGATAGAAACTTTGTGTATCATAATGAATAGTTTAACCAGCTTTAATGAACTGTAATTTTTCCATTAATGGATTGGTTAACCTGGACCCAAGAAAATAACACATAGCTACTAAACTTGTCTTCTAGCCATCTGCAATGCCATCTGCGGTGCTGATTTAATTTTAACATGCTTCAGTTCCTTCAATGCGCTCATATTTATTTTAGAATCAATGAATGGAAGCTTTTCCTAACATGGACTAGGATGGAATTATGACTGAAAAGCTTTCCCAAACTGAGTAGGCTTCCAAGCCAGTGTTTGGCAAACTCTTTGGCCTCAAAATGAATAGTTCCTCATATGCCAACACAGTTCTAGGCTGCATAAACCGAGGGATAGAATCAAGATCACATGAAGTGTTAATACCACTTTATAATGCCTTGGTAAGGCCACACTTGGAATACTACATTCAGTTTTGGTTGCCACGATGTAAAAAAGATGTTGAGACTCCAGAAAGAGTGCAGAGAAGGGCAAGAAAGATGATTAGGGGACTGGAGGCTAAAACATATGAAGAACAGTTGCAGGAACTGGGTATGTCTAGCTTAATGAAAAGAACGACTAGAGGAGACATGATAGCAGTGTTCCAATATCTCAGGGGCTGCCACAAAGAAGAGGGAGTCAGGCTATTCTCCAAAGCACCTGAGGGCAGGACTAGAAGCAATGGGTGGAAACTAATCAAGGAGAGAAGCAATTTAGAACTAAGGAGAAATTTCCTGACAGTGAGAACAATTAATCAGTGGAACAACTTGCCTCCAGAAGTTGTGGATGCTCCAACACTGGAAGTTTCTAAAAAGATGTTGGATAACCATTTGTCTGAAGTGATGTAGGGTTTCCTGCCTAAGTAGGGGTTTGGACTAGAAGACCTCTAACGTCCCTTCCAACTTTGTTATTCTATTCTGTTCTTTTCTGTTCTGTTCTGTTCTGTTCTGTTCTATTCTATTCTATTCATATGAGAATGCTATGTTTAAACAACACAGCATCCTTAATCCTAGTTTAGTGAATTAACTCAGTTTTCTGCTACTTGGGGTGCCTTTTCACAACCCACTAAGCTAGCCTGCTTGTTCTTCAGTGTCTTTTATGAACACAAACAATAAATGGAAAGCACAGATACAAGGGAAAGATAGATATAAGATAGATATAGCTTATCCTATAATAAGGTCACAAAAGGTGAACATATGACCCTGGGACACTGCAATCATAAATATGAGCCTGGTGTCAACCGTCTGAATTTTGATCGCATGACCATGGGGATGCTGCAATGGTCGTGTGAAAAACAGTAAAAAAAAAATCCGTGTCATTGTAACTTCAAACAGTCACTAAATGGATTGTTGTAAGTTGAGGACTACCTGTATTCACTTCTTCTTGTGAGATCTTGAACAACAAAAGAAACAAATTAAACTTTCATTTCATGAACTATGGAACCTGCATTCAGAACAAGGAAATATTTGCCTTTGGTTTTCTTTGCGCTGTGTACACACACAAAAACATACACTCTACAATTCTCTTTCATAGTAAATAATATTACGTAAAGGAAGCCAATAGCAGCACAAAAAAACAAGCTAAACAAATTAAAGCCATTCACTAGATCTCTTCATGCCTATCTATTCTTTAAGCCATCCTTGTTTCCACCCCACCCATTCACAAATCCATCCAGTGTCTTTTGTTTTTAAACTTCTAACCTGACTTCCAAGATCTCAATGCTATCCAACCGTGACCCTCTCAATCCTCCCCTTCCTTTTGACCCATATACTCTTCCTTCCTTTATTTATTTTGCAATCCAGTCCTTTCTATTTGACAAAACAATCTTGACATATTTATTTTGTACTGTCACTCACAGGCAACCTCCATTCATCACCCATTCATTCATTCTTGTTTTTATCTCTTCTGGATTTCTGGATTTACCATTTTTGGGGAAACCGTGTTTCTCCCAAAATAAGACAAGGTCTTATTTTCTTTTGACCCCCAAAATAAACACTTGGCCTTTTTTTCAGGGAAGTCTTATTATTTTTGAGGTGCAGGAGGCAGCGAGCATGGTCACCTCATGACTGCTGCTGTGTTGCAATTTTTTCAGGGAGAGCTTATGTTAGCGCATGCGCTCAAAAGCCCAATTGGGTTTATTATCCACATTGGTCTTATTTTCAGGAGAAACAGGGTAATATCTCATTTCCACTGAATTCAACCTATTTTTATATATGCATGTTTTTGTGTATATATATAATATGTTGTATTTGTGCTGATAAATAATATAAATAATATAATTTAAATAATATAAATAATATAATTTAAATAATATAAATAATATAATTTAAATAATATAAATAATAATAATTTAAATAATATAAATAATAATAATTTAAATAATAATATTTAAATACAAATAAATAATATTTGGGCATACCAGGGGTTGTGACACTAAATACATACATATGTATGTATGTATGTATGTATGTGTAAGATCTTGTGAGATCATATATGTATATGACCATTTTTCAGATTTCTGACAGTTATAGCATCCCATGGTCACATGATTGAAAGTTGGACGATTGGCAACTGGTTCATATTTATGATTGTTGCAGTGTCCAGGGGTTGTGTGATCCCCTTTTGTGACCTTCTGACAAGTAATGTCAATAGGAAAGTCAGACTCAGTTAAGAAATGTGTTACTAACTTAACAACTGCAGTGATTCACTTAACAACTGTGGTAAGACAGGTCATAAAATAGCGCAAGGCTCACTTAACAGCTTTCTCATTTAGCAACATGAATTTTGTGCTTAATTGTGGTTGTAAGTCAAGGCTATTATTACCTGAAATAGCCCTTATTTTTATTGAAATTGATTGTTACTGTGAATTTATTCTATTTATTCTATTCTTATTTTCTTTTGACCCCTGAAATAAGCACTTGGCCTCATTTTCAGGGAGATCTTATTATTTTTGAGATGCAGGAGGCCCTTAACTTTGGCCCGCAGATCAGCTGATCCAGAGAGGGCCAGAAGTTCTGTCTCTGTTTCTGGCACACTCTTGCCAACCCTAGCATCACAGGGCCTGCCTCTCTTTCTGTGGCTGCCACCAAGAGAAGGGGCGCTGTAGCTAGTGTTTGTGGGAGTGGCCTCCGTGAGGCCATTCCATGTGGATGGCAGATGCATGTGGGGCATGTTTCCCCCTTTCCCTCCCCCCCAAGAAATGGCGGGGACCAGCTGCGCATGTATTTAAATATTTTAGGGGAGGGCTTATTTTTTTTTTTTTTAGTGGTAATTTTTATTTTATTTCTTTAAAAAAAAACACAAATATTTCATCATTTGTCAATCATTAAGACATTGAAGTACAATTTTTTTGTGTGTGCCCCTCCCTCCCTCCACCCCCCCACCCCCCCTCCTCCTTCCCCCTCCCCTAACTTCCCAGAACCCGTACACGGTATGGATTTTTAACTAACACAGTCTAAAATCTATTGAGAAAAAAGAAATAAAGAAATTAATGACATTCTACATTGACCTTAGCTTCTTCTTACTGAACTAACTTTTAACCGTTTAAATCATTTCTGATCTTAAGCATAGGCTAACTGGAATTTCTTGGTCCCGTATTTATTTTGTATATAGTCAATCCATTTTTTCCAGTCTCGTTTATATATCTCATTTGAATGATCTTTGAGATATGCCGATATTTTAGCCATCTCGGCTAAGTTTGTTACTTTCAATGTCCATTCTTGGATTGTAGGCAAGTCTTCTTTCTTCCAATATTGCGCCACCAACAGTCTTGCTGCAGTTATCAGGTGCAGAATCAAATTAGTCTCTACCACTGTAAAGTCAGTACATATACCTAGTAAAAATAACTGAGGAATAAACTTTATCCTTCTTTTAAAAATATTTTGCATGACCCACCATATTTTTATCCAGAATGCCTTAACCTTTTGGCAGGTCCACCATATATGATAATATGTAGCATCGAGAGAACCACACCTCCAACATTTAGGCTGTACATTCGGATACATAGAAGCCAACTTTTTAGGATCTAAATGCCATCTATAAAACATCTTGTAAAAATTTTCTCTCAGATTTTGAGCTTGTGTAAATTTCACATTTCTTACCCAGATTCTTTCCCATGTATCCAACATTATTGGTTCCTCAATATTTTGAGCCCATTTTATCATACAATCTTTAACTAATTCTGTTTCCGAATCCATCTGTATTAATACATTATATATCCTCTTTATATGCATTAAGCTTTGATCTCTTATTTGTTTAAACAGATTATCCTCAACTTGGATAAAACCAATTTTTTGTTCTATTTTCCACCTAGCCTGTAATTGCCCATACTGGAACCATGTTTGAACTACCTTCTCCTCTTTTAATACCTCTAAAGATTTTATAGCAATAGCAATAGCAGTAGACTTATATACCGCTTCATAGGCCTTTCAGGCCTCTCTAAGCGGTTTACAGAGAGTCAGCATATTGCCCCCAACAATCTGGGTCCTCATTTTACCCACCTCGGAAGGATGGAAGGCTGAGTCAACCCTGAGCCGGTGAGATTTGAACCGCTGACCTGCTGATCTAGCAGTAGCCTGCAGTGCTGCATTTAACCACTGCGCCACCTTGGCTCCTATTTTAATTGTAATACCCCCCTTTCCGAGGTAAGAAGCTGTCTGTAAGTAATTCTGTCCTGTTTTTGTGCTGTATTCATATTTTCAATTGCGTGTCTAGGAATTGCTCACATGGGTATCTTGTCATTTAATTTATATTGGTATTTCTTCCAAACCCGCAATAAAGCATTTCTTAAAATATGACTTTTAAAATTCTTATCCAATTTTTTGTTGAATAACAGGTAAGCATGCCAACCAAATACCAGATCGTGTCCCTCAATATTCAATATTCTATCATTGGTTAAATGAGTCCAATCACTAATTACAGATAATGCCACTGCATCATAATATAGTTTTAAATTAGGTAGTTTCAATCCTCCTCTCTCACGTACATCTTGCATTATTTTCATCTTTACCCTCGGCTTCTTTCCTGCCCACACAAATTTGTTGATACCCTTCTGCCATTCTAAAAGATTCGCATCTTTTTTAAGTATAGGTAACATTTGGAAAAGAAATAAAAATTTTGGTAAAATGTTCATTTTCACTGCCGCTATCCTACCCAGCAAAGATAAGTGCAATTTCTCCCATTTTTTCATCTCTGTCTGTATGCTATGCCAAAGTGGTTCATAATTATGCTTATATAATTTCCCATTTGAAGTTAAAATGTTAACTCCAAGATATTTGACTTTTTTAACTACCTCACATCCTAGCATCACTCCTAATTCTTCCTTTTGTTTAATATTCATATTTATAGCTAATATTTTGGTTTTTCCTAAATTTATTTTAAAGCCAGACACTTGACCATATTGATTAATCGTATTCATTAAAACCATACTGGATTCCTGCGGTTGTTCCAATATTATGACCAAATCATCCGCAAAAGCGCTGACTCTATATTCTTGCTGCCTAATCTTGATCCCTTTCAAACCATCCAAGCCCCGTATTTTATTCAACAATACTTCCAAAGTTATAATAAACAATAATGGGGACAAAGGACAGCCCTGTCTTGTACCTTTTCCAATTTGAAAAGAGTCTGTTAAACTTCCATTGACTATGATTTGTGCTGTTTGCTGTTGGTATATTGCTTTAATTGACTGTAAAAAATTATCTCCTATCTGCATTTTTTGCAGTATCTTCAGCAGAGGGAGGGCTTATTTTAGTGCATGTGCTCAAAAGCCCGACTGGACTTATTATCTAGGGAGGTCTTATTTTGGGGAAAACGGGGTACTATACCGATGCCACCGTAAAACTACTTTTAATGTTGTAATGACTTGTGCGATGTGAATGTTTTATTGTATTGTTGTATACCACTTTTAAATTAAATTTTTAAAATAATGATGGAATCGAAATCTGGCAAACTAAGGAAGAAATATAATTGGAGCAGAGATGTTCAGAAAGCCATACAGCACTCCCTTGCTCTCTTCCTGGCTGTTGCTCAAACAAATCATAAACCCCTGAGCTGCAAAACAAACAACCAGCCCTGGAGTACAGATGGGACACAATTGGCTAAGCCCATTCATTTGCCATCTTTAACCTTTGCCAGTAGTAACTTCAAAAAGGTCAGCTTCCCAGGAATACCAGAAAGGTAAATCCTTTCTTAATTAAAGGAGTTTCAAATTAGCATTTTCAAACTAGGCTCTGGAGAGAGAAAGAAAAAAAAATTATACCATAAATAAAACTATTGATTCCAGTTGTTTGGATCCTGAGAAAAGATTTTGGTGCACAATCATTAAAAAAAAACCATTTGTGGTAGCTCTTACGTATGTTACTTCCTAAGTTACACCAAACCTACACTAAGTTTAGGCAACAGACCAGGGTTGGGTTCCTGCCAGTTCCAACCTCTTCTATAGAAGAGGTTCCACAAATCTACAATGCTGTTTAGAACCAGTTCCAGCTCCCTCCCCCCCCCCCGTCCGAACATCATCAAGATGAAGAGCGAGAGGAGGAATTCTGGGAGTTGAAGTCCACAAATCTTAAAGCTGTCAATTTGAACACCCTTGGTTTTTTTTTTCTAAAGGGTTAAGGGTGCAAGGGTCTTGTAACTTGACAGCTTTAAGACTTGCATGCTTCAAATGCCAGAGTTTCTGAGCCAACATTTTGGTTGCTAAGCAAGAGCGTTGTTAAGTGAGTTTCACCACATTTTACAAGTTCACCACGCCCACCCAGTCACATGGCTAGCAAGCCACTCCCACCTAGTCACATGGCCAGCAAGCCACTCCAACCCTGTCACATGGCCACTCCCATAAAGCAGGCCACACCTACAGAAGAGGTTCTAAAAAAATTTGAAACCCACCACTGCACCAGACCTAAAACACTCTGTACCGAACAATTACAGTGAAAGGTTTACGCTAGTCAGCTTCAGCTTCATACATCTGGGTTCAGCTCCAAGTGGAGAGAAAGACACTGGAAACATGGAGACTGCTTGAAAAGATGGTTTTTTAGTGGTGGACAGGATTACATGCCTTGAAGATGTTGGGTGAAGAAAAAAAGGGGAGAAATGCTGACAGTGCCTGAGTTTTATACCCTCTCTGGGCTTTTGAATTTCAGCTTGTATTCTGATTGCTTGTCAGACTCCCATTGGGCCATGCAGGAGCAACGCTGTAGGCCCGGGATGGCGAACCTATGGCACACGTGCCACAGGTGGCACACGGAGCCATTAGTCAGGGCACACAAGGCATTGCCTTGTCAGCTGGCCAGTGCGCATGCTGAGTTCAGCCTTTTTTTTAAAGCCATTTTTTGCCCTCCCCAGGCTCTGGAGGCTTTATAGGAGCCTGGGGATGGTGAAAACATCCTCCACTTCCCTCTCCCCTGGAGGCCCTCCGGAGGCTTCAGGGAAGCCTCCTGAAGGTCCCTGAAGGCTCCAGAGGACTAAAAACGCCGCTACAAGCAAACTGGAAGTGACTTCCGGTTTGCTCATATGGTAGTTTTTTGTCCTCCGGAGCCTTCAGGGGGAGCCTCCGGAAGGCCCCTGAAGCTCCGGAGGGCTTAAACCGGCCGTATGAGCAAACCGGAAGTCCATTCCCGAACTTCTGGTTTGCCCATACGGCCATTTTTTTTGTGCTCTGGTGGCTTCAGGGAAGCTCCTGAAGCTTCCGGAGGGCCTCCGGTGGGGGAAAGCTGTTTTCGGCCTCCCCAGGATCCTATAAAGTCTCTGGAACCTGGGGAGGATGCAAAAAATGGGGCAGAGTGCCTGTCATGCATGCATGCATGCTGTGGGGGTCGCGCATTGCATTAGGGTGCGGCACGCCCAAGCATGACCCCCCTGCACTCCCCCCGCTTATGGCACGCGAGCCAAAAAAGGTTTGCCATCGCTGCTGTAGGCTGTCCTGAGTCCCAGGCTTGGTTGAGCCTTGCTTGATGATATAATCTCCCCAGGTGCCATGGTGAGATGGGTAGAGGGCTAATGCAGAGGTGGGTTGCTTCCGGTTTGGCCCGGATAATGTGAACCCTTAGTAGTGGCGGCGGGAGGCTCCGCCCACTAGCCCGGACGCTTCTGTGCATGCGCAGAAGTATCACACGCACACACACGTGAGTGCATACACACATGAGCGAACCTGTAGTGAAAAAATAGAAACCCACCACTGGGCTAATCCTATCATGTCCTAAGGGCCATGTCTTAATCCCATCCCCTTGTAGCTGAAGGGAGCTGCTTTGTCTTTAAAACATGTTTCTCCTTTTCTCATCCAGGGAAGTATAATATTCTGCCATTTTAATCTTTCCTAAAATATTTCATTCTTCTCGGAGAGGGGTGGGTGCTAAACTTTCTTCACCTGCCACTGACAGAAAAAAAAAGAGAAATTGAAATGTAATCCTACTCCCCTTGCCTCTGATTTACACCACGGAGCAAGTGTTTTACATGGATTATTTCTCTCTGCTGGAAGGAGGGGAGGAAAACAAATCACATTTCCCAGACTTAACATTTTCTCAGCGGCCCCCATCACGCAGCTCTGTCCTTGCGCTACAAATTGTTGGGTGAGGGAAAGGAAGCCGACTGCGCAGCTCTTCTGCAACGGGCAAAGGACAAAGCCACAGGGGGGAAATGATCTTTTAACTTGCTCATTAGAGCACAAAGCTAAATTTGGCTACATTTGCAAGTATGAATATTTTAGTGGTGGTTCACGGAGGGAAGAAGACATCGATGCTGTGGCTTCCCACGCCTGGCTTGCCTGATCGAAGTGTTGGAGACTAATTGAAAAAGCATTGCAGAGATGATCCCTGCAGTTTATTAAATATTTAAAACACATGCTTGTATCTCCAAAATAATACATGTTTTAAAACCTCTAGCACTAGTCTTCCCTTGTTTTGAAGAGAGATAGATATAGATATAGATTAGATATAGATTAGATATAGATATAGATATAGATATAGATATAGATATAGATATAGATATAGATATAGATATAGATATAGATATAGATATAGATATAGATATAGATATAGATATAGATATAGATATAGATAAATGATATAGATGTAGATGTAGAGATAGAGATAGAGATAGAGATAGATAGATAGATAGATAGATAGATAGATAGATAGATAGATAGATAGATATAGATATAGATGATATAGATATAGATATAGAGATAGATATAGATATAGATATAGATATAGATGTTCCCTATATTACTGGCATAATATTAAAACAGAATAAACAGAATAAAACAGATTAACAGAGTTGGAAGGGACCTTGTAGGTCATTTAGTCCAGCCCCCTACCCAAGCAGGAGACCCTACATTATTTTTGACAAATGGCAGTCTAGTCTCTTCATGAAAACTCCCAGTGATGAAGATCCCACAACTTCTGAAGGCAACTTCTGTTTTCCATTTGTTGATTGTTCTCAATGTCAGAAAATTTCTCCTCATGTCTAGGTTGAATCTCTCCTTGGTCAATTTCCATCCATTATTCTTTATCTGGCTTTATCCGGTGCCTTGGAAAACAGGTTGGCCTCTTCCTCTCTGTGGCAGCCCCTCCAATATTGGAACACTGCTATCATGTCTCCCCTGGTCCTTCTCTTCACTAGACTAGCCATGCCCAGTTCCTGCAACTGTTCTTCATATCTTTTAGTCTCCAGTCTAGTTCTCTCTCTCTCTCTCTCTCTCTCTCTCTCTCTCTCTCTCTCTACTCTCCCTCTCCTCTCTCTCTCCTCTCTCTCTCTCTCTCTCTCTCTCCCTCTCCTCTTTCTCTCTCTCTCTCTCCCTCCCTCCCTCCCTCCCTCCTTCTCATATTTATAAGCTGCCACAATCAGCTAAGACCCTGGACAATGAAATGAAGAGTGCAACCTGTATACGCAGTTAAATCATAATATAGATGCAGAAAAAATGAACATTAAATATACAAGGGGCAGTAGGATAAACCAGGGATTGAATACCCGCTGGAATAACATGGAATAACATAATTTACCTCCTAAATTCAAGGGAAAGGAGAAGTGATCTTATCCAAAGAGAATGGGCCACCACCAAGAAGGCCTGTCACCTGGCCCATGTCACAGACGCAAAGTGGCAGTGGGGAACCTCAATAAGCTCTGCCTAGGAGTTTCTTCTAGCTGGGCAAATTCTTTCTTGACAAGGTGTTGCTTGATAAAACCTGGTGCAATGCCATGGGAGGTTTTAAAAGTGACGCCTGGCATTTTGAACTGGGCTCAGTACTTACAGCCAGAGGTGGGTTCCTATCAGTTTGGACCAGTTCGGCCGAGTAGGTAATAACTCAGCCTGCCATGCTTCTGAACTGGTTCTATCAGCAGTGCCATAGGCACCGCCATCTTGTTTTTAAAGTACTGCACATGCGCAAGTAGCATGCATCAAATGTGCGCACATGCAAGCGTATCCCTGAGCAAACTGGCAGTAGCAGCAGCCGGAACCCACCCCTGCTTACAGCCAGCCAGCAGTTTCAGGATGGGTGAATTCTACTCTGCTACGGTTGTTCTATCAAGAGCCTTTATGGTGTGTTCTGAACTAGCTGAAGCTTCTGAGTAATCTCCAAAGGCAGTCTCACACAGAGCAGAGTAAGTGTTTGGTACATGAATCACCATTTCCAGGACATCTTGACCGAGATAGGAGTGAAGTCAACGCTGAACAAAGATCCCCTTGGAGAGGTCTTCCATTTGATCTTTCAACAGGAACCGTGAAACCAGAAAGACCTTTAGATCATACCCTGAAAGAGTTGACATACTACCCCCGTCAAGAGTGACTACCAGGACCACTTTTAAAGAAATGCTCTGAGGTTTACAGACTACAGCAGTTCAGTGTTGCCAAAGTTTAATTTAGTTATTCGGTTTATTATTAGTTAAATCTAGACAGCATACTAAAAAGCAGAAACATCACCCTGCCAACAAAAGTCCCTACAGTCAAGGCTATGGTTTTCCCAGTTGCAATGGATGGCTGTGAAAGTTGGACCACAAGAAAGGCTGAGTGCCAAAGAATTGAGGCCTTTGAACTAGGGTGCTGGAGAAGACTCCTGCGAGTCCTTTGGACTGCAAGGCAATCAAACTGGTCAGTCCTAGAGGAGATCAACCCTGACTGCTGTTTAGATGGCCAGATCCTGAAGATGAAACTCAAATACTTTGGCCACCTAACGAGAAGGAAGGACTCACTGGAGAAGAGCCTAATGCTGGGAAAGACTGAGGTCAAAAGAAGAAAGGGACGGCAGAGAATGAGGTGGCTGGATAGAGTCACCGAAGCAGTAGGTGTGATTTTGAATGGATTCCAGAGGATGGCAGAGAACAGGAAGGCCTGGAGAACCATTGTCCATGGGGTTACGATGGATCGGACATGACTTTGCAACTAACAACAACAAGAATTGATTTAGATTCTTGACGGAAATAGGGGTTTTTATTGTAATCCTTTCTCCTTCTCTCTAATATTCCCACCTTCAGTTGGAGATCTGGGGGAGGTTTCCAGCATGCTTGGAGGATAAGAAGGAAGTGTTTTGGAGAGATCTTTGGTGAATTCATCCATCTCTAATAGTAAGACTCTTTCTAATTGCAGCTGAGACTCAAAAGAGTAAAACATTTCACACCTTTTAACGAAATTGGAACTTCCTTAGATACCACACTGTTTCGAAGGAAGAGAAACTACAGGCAGTGTGCTTTTTGTTCCTCCAGCTCATCTGAAATAGATCTTCTTTCCTTCTTTTCTTGGAAGATGCCAGCTAATCACATACTGAGAAGTACTGCAGTTCCCAGTATGAAGCAATAGAAATATTCTATTTAAAAAGAGATGAACATACAAAAAAAATAAGAATTGCCAGATTCTTCTCGTGATGTACACATCATCGCTACTTCCAAGCCATTTATAAGCCAGAATGTTAGGCAAAAATTGCGGTGTTATTTTTTAGCTTGCTTGAATTATGGAATATCATACACACGTATTACCTCGATTTGTTTTTCAAAGCAATCTGCCCAGAAAACACAGAACAATAAAAAATAAGGGGAATATCATTGAAATTAAAAAAGGTGCAAGTAGATGGGAAATTGCCATTGCTTAGAATGTGGCTGGTGAAACCACACTGTTGAGTGATGTAGGCTATAAAATTGATAAGGAATTTCTACAGATGGCTGAGAAGACGTCCTACTTTGCAAGCTGTTAGAAGCCATGCTGTTTTGAATAAGGCCACACATGGAAATTGATGCAAGTCAAGATGGCAATCATGGTTTAGTGATAGTAGTGGTGGTTAGAATAACAGAATGATAGTTGAACGGGACTTTTGAGGTCTTCTAGTCCAATCCCACGATTAAGCAGAAGACCCAATACCACTTCAGACAAATGGTTGTCCAATCTCTTCTCAAAAACCTCCAGTGATTGAGGAGCGCCCAAAACTTTTGGAGGCAAGACGCTCCAATGATTAATTCTTCTCACTGAGAGGAATTTTCTCCTTAGCTCTAGTTTGGTTCTCTCCTTGATTAGTTTCCAGCCATTGCTTTTTGTCCTGCCTTTAGGTGCTTTGCAGAATAGGCTGATCTCCCTCTTCTCCCTCTGTTGAGACTCTAGAAAGAGTGCAGAGAAGAGCAACAAAGATGATTAGGGGACTGGAGACTAAAACATATGAAGAACAGTTGCAGGAACTGGGTATGTCTAGTTTAATGAAAAGAAGGACTAGGGGAGACATGCTAGCAGTCTTCCAATATCTCAGGGGTTGCCACAAAGAAGAGGGAATCAAACTATTTTCCAAGGCACCTGAGGCCAGGATAAGAAGCAATAGGTGGAAACTAATCAAGGACAGAAGCAACTTAGAACTGAGGAGAAATTTCCTGACAGTGAGAACAATTAATCAGTGGAACAATTTGCCTCCAGAAGTTGTGAATGCCCCAACACTGGAAGTCTTTAAGAAGATGTTGGATAGCCATTTGTCTGAAACGGTATAGGGTTTCCTGCCTAGGCAGGGGGTTGGACTAGAAGACCTCCAAGGTCCCCTCCAACTCTGCTATTGTATTGTATTGCATTGTATTCTATGTGATAACCCCTCAAATACTAGTTTCTATCATATAACAACTAGTCCTTCTTTTGTTAAACTAGATATACCCCATTCCTGCAACCGTTCTTCATATGTTTTAGCATTTGGCCTCCTAATCATCCTTGTATATCTTTTATGCACTCTTTCTAGAGTCTCATCATCTTTTTTATATCATGGTGACCAGACCTAAAATATAGACCGTGTGTTAAGAAATTTAAGGCAGAAAAATTTCAGCCATGCTGGATCTGGTATGAGGATGATGATTGAAGTCCAGGTGTTTCTCCCATCTGGCTAACCAGAAGTCTAACAATTCCTTTCTTAGTTTTTGACCATTTGCCTCTTGCTTTACAAGAATACTAGCACAGGGCATCCATAAACACCAACTGACAGTCAGAAGACATGATGAAAAGTCCTTAATCTCACAACACATGGTTAGATTCAACTGCAGTTTCAGCTGGGAAATTATTAGCAGATCAAGCTTATTAAAAAACACTAAGGAATTCCTAGAAGCTGAGCATTCAGACAAACCAGACATCAATAGACACATAGAAATAAATCGCATTTGTTGACGGCTGAAAAGAGACCATTTAAAAAACTTAAGGAGAAAACAAAATGATTAGAACACACACACCCCTCTAGGAGCCAAAAAGATAAGCATGGATCAACAGCAGACAAACAATCAAGGAGAAAACAGTACTATAATCAAGAAACCACCCTAGAGGAAACTGCAATAAGGCAAACTGCCATATATAAACAAGCAGCAAAGCTAACACTTACTTGGATTGATACTGTTACCTAGTTGGGTACAGTAGTTGTTGTAAGCAACAACTGTAAGCAAACAACTAATGTCAGAGGGCGCATCAAGAGCTTCACAATGTCTAGGTGAACTTTAAAAAGACTAAGCAAAATTGACCCTGATTAAGGTTTTAATTATTTTATTATACACAGATTGGAAGCTGTTTGGAAAATCAAAATTGTAGGCTAGCCTGATTTAAAAAAAAAATTAGTCTAATGGAAAAAAGCATTGGACAATATGTTCGTGCATTACTGCCAAAGCTTGACATAATCACCCGGAATCAGATTTGTCAAGTTGGAAATAACTAGTTCATTTTGAATAGTTTCTAATAGTGAATTCATATGCGAAGATATTTTGTTGCGGAGGATAAATTTGTGGGTTTGCATGTCACAGTGTTGCTCTTCCTGGAGCAAGCAGGGCAAAACAATAATTTCCCTGCAGGAAGCAAGTTTGACAGGAAGGCCAGGGAGATTTTGATGTAGAGCAGTATTTCCCACCTTGACCACTTTAAGATGTGTGGACCTTGAGGAGGAGGATCCAATGTCGTGACGATAGGGACGTGCGGTCTCAACACTCCGAGATCGCAGCCGATACTTTTGCTGCTTGCTTGAATTATGGAATATCATACACATGTATTACCTCGATTTGTTTTTCAAAGCAATCTGCCCAGAAAACACAGAACAATGAACAATACAAAATAAGGGGAATATCATTGAAATTAAAAAAAGGTGCAAGTAGATCAGAGGTGGATTCCTACCAGTTCGCACCTATTCGGTAGAACCGGTTCGTCAAATCTACCGAACAGGTTAGAAGAGGTTCCACCAGTGGACCCGGAAAGCAGGCCACACCTACAGAAGAGGTTCCAAAAATTTTTGAAACCCACCACTGAAGTAGATAGAAAATTGCCATTGCTCAAACCCAGCCGTTCTTCATATGTTTTACTCTCCAGGCTTTTGATCATCTTAGTTGCTCTTCTCTGAACTTTTTCCAAAGTCTACACATCTTTTTTGTAGTATGGTGACCAAAGTGGGTTGCAGTATTGCAGGAGTGGCCTCACTAGGGATTTATAACACGGTGCTAAAACTTCATGTGGTCTTGAATTGAAAGTCCACACACCTTAAAGTGGGCAAGGCTGGGAAACCCTCATCTAAAGACAGGTTCACAGGTAGGTTATTCCACATGCATAGCACACCTATGCTAAAATGTCGCTGTTTCTGGAAGGCTGGGCCATGCCATCTGCTTTAATAGCAGAAAACTTGCTGTCGCTTCAGAATTTCCCAGAAACTCAAAAGACAGCAGCAAGTTTTCAATGTAAGCAGCCACCGGTTAGACTGAAGTGTAGGTCATCCAGTCATAAGGACTGGCCTAAATCCAGTAATTGCTGATTACAGCAGAGAAGATCTTATTCTTTCATCATCTGCACCAAATTCATGCTGTCTTTTATTGATTTTGCTTTGCAGTAGGACACAGCAGGCTCTGGTCATTCCGTGAAACAGCAAGTGCTGAGATGACCTCACATACAATTGTCAAGCACATGTTCGCATTGAAAAAGCTGCACTCTTTGTACATTCAAAAGGGAATGGAGCTACCTTGAGTCACCAACATGCCCATTGCAAAGGATACAAATATGTACACAAAGAGAGACCGATATTGTTCAGATATCGGTGGTGAGATTCTATTTTTTTTTTACCACCGGTTCTGTGGGTGTGGCTTTGTGGGCGTGACTTAATGGGCATGGCAGGGGAAGGATACTGCAAAATCCCTATTCCCTCCCCACCCTGATAACCTGCTTTCCAGCTCCATTCTCCTGTTCAGGGTGACAAAAGAAGATCAGCTGGGAGGCAGAGGGGGCGAGGCCAGCCTCTTTGCCGGTTCTCCAAACTACTCAAAATTTCTGCTACGGGTTCTCCAGAATCTGTCAGAACAGGCTGAATACCACCCCTGATACACATGGATTTTCCCCTTCCATCTTCAAAATTTAAAATATTTTACCGGCCATCCTCGACTTATAACCTTTCATTTAGTGACCATTTGAAGTTACCACGGCACTGAAAAAAGGGATATATGATCATTTTTCACACTTATGATCCTTGCAACACCCCCATGGTCACGTGATCAAAATTTGGACGCTTGGCAACTGGTTCATATTTTTATGATGGTAGCAGTGCCCCGGGGGTCATGTGATCCCTTTTTTGCGACTTTCTGACAAGCAGTGTCAGTGGGGATTCAGCCAGAATCGCTCTATAACTGGGTTACTAGCTTAACAACTGCAGTGATTCACTTAACAACCGTGGCAAGGAAGGTCGTGAAATGGAGCAAAGCTTACTTAACAGCTGTCTTACTTAGTAACAGAAATGTTGGACTCTATTGTGGTCGTACATTGAGGACACCTATATGTATTTATTTGTTTGTTTGTGTGTATGTATGTATTTATTATTTATACAAATAATAAGACAACATAATATTTATTATTTATACGAATAACTGAAGGTGGCAAACAAATTCAGAACACCTGTTTCTCCCTATTTTTCCCACAGCAACAACCCTGTGAGGGGTGTTGTCTGAGAGAGAGGGGGGGAGGGAGGGAGGGAGGGAGGGGGAGAGAGAGAGAGAGAGAGAGAGAGAGAGAGAGAGGGAGGGAGAGAGAGAGGGAGAGATAGAGAGATATTTTGACCCAAAGTCTCAAGCTGGCTTTCATGGCTGAGGCAGGACGTGAACTCACAACCTCCTATTTTCTGGTCTGGTTCCTTAACCACTAGACCAAACTGGACCAAATATAGTCAGGCATTGAAGCATAGCCATAAAAGTGTATTTGAGGCAAACTTTTCATACAGCGAATGAATCTCACTTTCCCCCCCAAAATTGGATAGCGAGTGCCAAAGCAATTTCTCTGTTGGACAGTCTGATGTGGAGCCACATGTCCATTGTGAGCTTCATGGATTAGTCACAGGAAATATTATGATGTACTTCCCACCCTTGTAATGTCATGCTGGCTTTTTTTTCCCAGGGAAATATGCCACCAAACAACCTTTTTATGTTTTTGCACATGGCACAGACCAAACGCTGTGTCTTCCTGCCACCAGTCTCTTTCAGGAGACTAAAAATGATGCCTGTGAGTGCACGGATGCAGGGAATGTGATGTTCATCTGAGACACCACCTTGATCCTTTAACACATTCACCTTTTGGCTTAGTCCTATGAAATATTTCATACAGTTAGGTTCTGCATCTGAATTCTCAACACAGTTGAATCTGAAGTCGATCAGGTTCATAGTGGTTGTAATTCATAACCAGTAAATTATTGGCAGAATGAATGAAAATTTTCATTCACTCTGATTTAGGAGATCTTTTCTCCATTGGTCATTTCAAAGTTGCATTATAAAAAGCAATGCTGTAGGAATAGAATAGAATAGAATAGAATAGAATAGAATTCTTTATTGGCCAAGTGTGAATGGACACACAAGGAATTTGTCTTTGGTGCTTAGGCTCTCTGTGTACATAAAAAGACAAGATACATTTGTCAAGACTCATAAGGTACATCACTTAATGATAGTCGTAGGATACAAATAAGCAATCAGGAAACAATCCATATCAATGTAAATCGTAAGGATACAAGCAACAAAGTTAATAGTCCTGCAATCATAAGTGGGAGGAGATGGGTGATAGGAACAATGAGAAGACTAATAGTAAGGCAGAGCAGAGAATATTTTATTCATTTAATTATTTTATTTTATTCTTATTTTATTAATCATTCATATAATGCATTTTTAAAATAATTCACCGCTCTGATGTTTTATATTTTGATACACATTTTATATGCTGTTTTTGTGAATTGTATGCATTGATGCTGTATTCTGTTACTCCATACAAAATAAATAAACATTTTTGGAACTCTGATAACTACAAACATTTTGGCAGGGCAGGCATTCCTTTGAGGCAGTTTTGACTTGTGGCGACTACCTGGACAAGTCCATGCAGGGTTTCTTTGGGGGGTAAGATTTTATAAGTAGTTTGCCATTGCCTCCTTTTTAGGGCTGAGAAAGAGTGACTGGGCCAACATCACCCACTGGCTTTATGCCTAAGGCGGGATGAGGACTCACTCTGTCTTTATCCTGGTGCCTTAACTTCTACATTAAACTGGATCTCATACAGATTTTATATTGTGGTTTTTCAACTGATTGTAGCACATAATAGTTAGTTTTATTCTAATTGTAAATATATAATAATGTATATAATTGTACTTAGTTGTAGATATACAGTATAATAAAATAAATTTGATTACTGCTGTACCTGAAGGATAGAATTTTGGGGCCCTACATCTAACACATTTAAAATTATGATGACCTATTTGGTATTTATTCGATTTGTAAGCTGCCCTATTCCCCGAAGGGGACTCAGGGCGGCTGAACAAAAACCAGGGGAAGGGGAAAAACAAATACAGAAAGTAAGACAAACAGGACAATGATACAACAGTTTAAAAAAGCACAGCAAGCACAGCAAATTCGAGTGGGGGGGGGGAACTCAACCCCAGGCTTGCTGGGACAGCCAGGTCTTCACGGCCGTCCGGAAGGCCTGAAGGGTGGCGAGGGTCCGAATCTCCACGGGGAGCTCATTCCAAAGGGCCGGAGCAGCCACAGAGAAAGCCCTCCTCCAGGTGGTCGACAGCCGGCATTGGCCGGCAGATGGAATTCGGAGGAGGCCTAATCTGTGGGATCTAATGGGTCTATGGGAGGTAATTGGCAGCAGGCGGTCTCTCAAGTACCCAGGTCCAATACCATGTAGGGCTTTATAAGTAATAACTAGCACCTTGAAGCGTATCCGGAGACCAATAGGCAACCAATGCAGCTCGAGGAGGATAGATGTGACGTGGGTGTACCATGGCGCACCCACAATCGCTCACGCGGCTGCATTCTGGACCAGCTGAAGTCTCCGAACACTCTTCAAGGGCTGCCCCATGTAGAGCGCATTGCAGTAGTAAACTACCTAAAGTGTCACTTAGGTAGTTTGATCTCATTCAGGAAAACATGTTTTTTCCCTGAGAGAGATCAACCTATTTTTTTCAGCTCTAACCAGGGATATGATGTTAGGTCTTGATAAGAATCCTACAAGCCTGATCTACCCAATCCAAACTTGGTGTCCTCCTACTTCTTGCAAGAAGAGTCCTCTTCACACTGTGATGCCAGCACACACTGTATACCTTGGAATAATTGTATGTTTATTGGATGGCATAAAAGCTTTCAGTTCCCTTCTAGTTATCTCTGTGGGGAAAGATTAAGCACTGTGGTTGGGAAGAAAGAGGATAAGAACAGACTGAATAACTTATCAGCACTCTCTGTTGCCCAGTTTAGAGAGCATCCCTGGTGTTGAATTGGTTAAGATTTTTTTTAAATTCTCAGATGCACATTCCAACACATTCGTATGATATCTGGCTGAACAAGGCTCATTTTGTTGAGACTCTAGAAAGAGTGCAGAGAAGAGCAACAAAGATGGTTAGGGGACTGGAGACTAAAACATAGGAAGAACGGTTGCAGGAACTGGGTATGTCTAGTTTAATGAAAAGAAGGACTAGGGGAGACATGATAGCAGTGTTCCAATATCTCAGAGGCTGCCACAAAAAAGAGGGAGTCAAACTATTCTCCAAAGCACCTGAGGGCAGGACAAGAAGCAATGGGTGGAAATTAATCAAGGAGAGAAGCAACCTAAGGAGAAATTTCCTGACAAGTGGAACAACTTTTCTCGGGAAGTTATGAATGCCCCAACACTGGAAGTTTTTAAGAAGATGTCGGATAATGATCTTTCTGAAGTGGTATAGGGTTTCCTGCCTTAGCAGGGGGTTGGACTAGAAGACCTCCAAGGTACCTTCCAACTCTGCTATTCTATTCTATTCTATTCTATTCTATTTTTGATGTCAATCTGGATGGCTACAAAAATATGGACAGGGACTTCCTAAAGAAATAAATTGAAGGAATTCTTCATCCTTTCTGGCACTCCTTTGCAGGATACGCCTCGTATCTTCCATGTGGTACCATCTCTGTTTCCTTAGAAAAAAATCCGGGAAGCTGTTGCCATAGCAATGGTTTTCTCTCTCTCCTTTATTCCCTTCCAGCTAACATGAGATGGGGGTTTCTTTCATTCAACCATTTTTTCTTGTCTCCTCTTAAATTAATTCATCCATGCCTGAGGCCCTCACACTTTTTTTGGGTAGTAATCTATTGTCTGCGAGACGAGCGTTGCCCTCCTTCTAAAGGATCCTGGTGTTCTGTGTAAACCCTTCATTATACTTCCTGAGTGCAGATAATGAACCCCCCATGGCATTAAATAGCATTAAATGAATTGAGGCTTTGGTGACAAGAAAAACCAAGGAGATGTTAGTAATTACTATTATTTACTGTAAGTGCTGCTTGGTATTCTGAGCTTGTGCTACACTACCGCAAATGTCTTTATGCCTCCGTGAACAACACAAAACCCCTTGGGGGGTTAAAAAATGGTGTCTTCTCCCCCTCCTCTTCAGAAGAGAGAGGATGAGGGTGAAGGGAGGGAGGAAGAAACAAGACTGTTTGATCAGATTTGGAGGATAGCTAACAATAGAAGTGTCAGGGAGAGAGAGAGTTGCTTCTACAGGACAACATGTCCACCTTGCAAGCCAACATCTTCCATTGTCATTTAAGATTGAAGGGAGTTCTCTGATTCCCACAAAACAGTTATATACTTGCTTT